>NW_027460278.1:0-122615 GCF_050947875.1 Dermacentor variabilis
ACCAAAAGATGCATGCGCATGCTTAAAACGCGCTTTGGCACAAATCCATGTGCGGATGTTAAAAAGAGCAGCATCGGCATGCTTTTCACGTCGTTTGGTAGATATCCACGCGCGCGTTCTGCCAAAAGCACCATTTGCATGCATATCGTGTGGTTTTGCAGAAAACTGCGTCCGCGTCTACCAAAAGATGCATGCGCATGCTTAAAACGCGTTTTGGCACAAATCCATGTGCGGGTGCTAAAAAGAGCAGCATCGGCATGCTTTTCACGTCGTTTGGTAGAAATCCACACGCGCGTTCTGCCAAAAGCACCATTTGCATGCATATCGTGTGGTTTTGCAGAAAACTGCGTCCGCGTCTACCAAAAGATGCATGCGCATGCTTAAAACGCGCTTTGGCACAAATCCATGTGCGGATGTTAAAAAGAGCAGCGTCGGCATGCTTTTCACGTCGTTTGGTAGAAATCCACGCGCGCGTTCTGCCAAAAGCACCATTTGCATGCATATCGTGTGGTTTTGCAGAAAACTGCGTCCGCGTCTACCAAAAGATGCATGCGCATGCTTAAAACGCGTTTTGGCACAAATCCATGTGCGGGTGCTAAAAAGAGCAGCATCGGCATGCTTTTCACGTCGTTTGGTAGAAATCCACACGCGCGTTCTGCCAAAAGCACCATTTGCATGCCTATCGTGTGGTTTTGCAGAAAACTGCGTCGCGTCTACCAAAAGATGCATGCGCATGCTTAAAACGCGCTTTGGCACAAATCCATGTGCGGATGTTAAAAAGAGCAGCATCGGCATGCTTTTCACGTCGTTTGGTAGAAATCCACACGCGCGTTCTGCCAAAAGCACCATTTTGATGCATATCGTGTGGTTTTGCAGAAAACTGCGTCCGCGTCTACCAAAAGATGCATGCGCATGCTAAAAACGCGTTTTGGCACAAATCCATGTGCGGGTGCTAAAAAGAGCAGCATCGGCATGCTTTTCACGTCGTTTGGTAGAAATCCACACGCGCGTTCTGCCAAAAGCACCATTTGCATGCCTATCGTGTGGTTTTGCAGAAAACTGCGTCCGCGTCTACCAAAAGATGCATGCGCATGCTTAAAACGCGCTTTGGCACAAATCCATGTGCGGATGTTAAAAAGAGCAGCATCGGCATGCTTTTCACGTCGTTTGGTAGAAATCCACACGCGCGTTCTGCCAAAAGCACCATTTTGATGCATATCGTGTGGTTTTGCAGAAAACTGCGTCCGCGTCTACCAAAAGATGCATGTGCATGCTAAAAACGCGTTTTGGCACAAATCCATGTGCGGGTGCTAAAAAGAGCAGCATCGGCATGCTTTTCACGTCGTTTGGTAGAAATCCACGCGCGCGTTCTGCAAAAGCACCATTTGCATGCCTATCGTGTGGTTTTGCAGAAAACTGCGTCCGCGTCTACCAAAAGATGCATGCGCATGCTTAAAACGCGTTTTGGCACAAATCCATGTGCGGATGTTAAAAAGAGCAGCATCGGCATGCTTTTCACGTCGTTTGGTAGAAATCCACGCGCGCGTTCTGCCAAAAGCACCATTTGCATGCATACCGTGTGGTTTTTGCAGAAAACTGCGTCCGCGTCTACCAAAAGATGCATGCGCATGCTTAAAAAGCGTTTTGGCACAAATCCATGTGCGGGTGCTAAACAGAGCAGCATCGGCATGCTTTTCACGTCGTTTGGTAGAAATGCACACGCGCGTTCTGCCAAAAGCACCATTTGCATGCCTATCGTGTGGTTTTGCAGAAAACTGCGTCCGCGTCTACCAAAAGATGCATGCGCATGCTTAAACGCGCTTTGCACAAATCCATGTGCGGATGTTAAAAAGAGCAGCATCGGCATGCTTTTCACGTCGTTTGGTAGAAATCCACGCGCGCGTTCTGCCAAAAGCACCATTTGCATGCATATCGTGTGGTTTTGCAGAAAACTGCGTCCGCGTCTACCAAAAGATGCATGCGCATGCTTAAAACGCGTTTTGGCACAAATCCATGTGCGGGTGCTAAAAAGAGCAGCATCGGCATGCTTTTAACGTCGTTTGGTAGAAATCCACACGCGCGTTCTGCCAAAAGCACCATTTGCATGCATATCGTGTGGTTTTGCAGAAAACTGCGTCCGCGTCTACCAAAAGATGCATGCGCATGCTTAAAACGCGCTTTGGCACAAATCCATGTGCGGATGTTAAAAAGAGCAGCATCGGCATGCTTTTCACGTCGTTTGGTAGAAATCCACGCGCGCGTTCTGCCAAAAGCACCATTTGCATGCATATCGTGTGGTTTTGCAGAAAACTGCGTCCGCGTCTACCAAAAGATGCATGCGCATGCTTAAAACGCGTTTTGGCACAAATCCATGTGCGGGTGCTAAAAAGAGCAGCATCGGCATGCTTTTCACGTCGTTTGGTAGAAATCCACACGCGCGTTCTGCCAAAAGCACCATTCGCATGCCTATCGTGTGGTTTTGCAGAAACTGCGTCCGCGTCTACCAAAAGATGCATGCGCATGCTTAAAACGCGCTTTGGCACAAATCCATGTGCGGATGTTAAAAAGAGCAGCATCGGCATGCTTTTCACGTCGTTTGGTAGAAATCCACGCGCGCGTTCTGCCAAAAGCACCATTTGCATGCATATCGTGTGGTTTTGCAGAAAACTGCGTCCGCGTCTACCAAAAGATGCATGCGCATGCTTAAAACGCGCTTTGGCACAAATCCATGTGCGGATGTTAAAAAGAGCAGCATCGGCATGCTTTTCACGTCGTTTGGTAGAAATCCACGCGCGCGCTCTGCCAAAAGCACCATTTGCATGCATATCGTGTGGTTTTGCAGAAAACTGCGTCCGCGTCTACCAAAAGATGCATGCGCATGCTTAAAACGCGTTTTGGCACAAATCCATGTGCGGGTGCTAAAAAGAGCAGCATCGGCATGCTTTTCACGTCGTTTGGTAGAAATCCACACGCGCGTTCTGCCAAAAGCACCATTTGCATGCCTATCGTGTGGTTTTGCAGAAAACTGCGTCCGCGTCTACCAAAAGATGCATGCGCATGCTTAAAACGCGCTTTGGCACAAATCCATGTGCGGATGTTAAAAAGAGCAGCATCGGCATGCTTTTCACGTCGTTTGGTAGAAATCCACGCGCGCGTTCTGCCAAAAGCACCATTTGCATGCATATCGTGTGGTTTTGCAGAAAACTGCGTCCGCGTCTACCAAAAGATGCATGTGCATGCTTAAAACGCGTTTTGGCACAAATCCATGTGCGGGTGCTAAAAAGAGCAGCATCGGCATGCTTTTCACGTCGTTTGGTAGAAATCCACACGCGCGTTCTGCCAAAAGCACCATTTGCATGCCTATCGTGTGGTTTTGCAGAAAACTGCGTCCGCGTCTACCAAAAGATGCATGCGCATGCTTAAAACGCGCTTTGGCACAAATCCATGTGCGGATGTTAAAAAGAGCAGCATCGGCATGCTTTTCACGTCGTTTGGTAGAAATCCACACGCGCGTTCTGCCAAAAGCACCATTTGCATGCATATCGTGTGGTTTTGCAGAAAACTGCGTCCGCGTCTACCAAAAGATGCATGTGCATGCTAAAAACGCGTTTTGGCACAAATCCATGTGCGGATGTTAAAAAGAGCAGCATCGGCATGCTTTTCACGTCTTTTGGTAGAAATCCACGCGCGCGTTCTGCCAAAACCACCATTTGCATGCATATCGTGTGGTTTTGCAGAAAACTGCGTCCGCGTCTACCAAAAGATGCATGCGCATGCTTAAAACGCGTTTTGGCACAAATCCATGTGCGGGTGCTAAAAAGAGCAGCATCGGCATGCTTTTCACGTCGTTTGGTAGAAATCCACACGCGCGTTCTGCCAAAAGCACCATTTGCATGCCTATCGTGTGGTTTTGCAGAAAACTCCGTCCGCGTCTACCAAAAGATGCATGCGCATGCTTAAAACGCGTTTTGGCACAAATCCATGTGCGGGTGCTAAAAAGAGCAGCATCGGCATGCTTTTCACATCGTTTGGTAGAAATCCACACGCGCGTTCTGCCAAAAGCACCATTTGCATGCCTATCGTGTGGTTTTGCAGAAAACTGCGTCCGCGTCTACCAAAGATGCATGCGCATGCTTAAAACGCGCTTTGGCACAAATCCATGTGCGGATGTTAAAAAGAGCAGCATCGGCATGCTTTTCACGTCGTTTGGTAGAAATCCACGCGCGCGTTCTGCCAAAAGCACCATTTGCATGCATATCGTGTGGTTTTGCAGAAAAACTGCGTCCGCGTCTACCAAAAGATGCATGCGCATGCTTAAAACGCGTTTTGGCACAAATCCATGTGCGGGTGCTAAAAGAGCAGCATCGGCATGCTTTTCACGTCGTTTGGTAGAAATCCACACGCGCGTTCTCCAAAAGCACCATTTGCATGCCTATCGTGTGGTTTTGCAGAAAACTGCGTCCGCGTCTACCAAAAGATGCATGCGCATGCTTAAAACGCGCTTGGCACAAATCCATATGCGGATGTTAAAAAGAGCAGCGTCGGCATGCTTTTCACGCCGTTTGGTAGAAATCCACGCGCGCGTTCTGCCAAAAGCACCATTTGCATGCATATCGTGTGGTTTTGCAGAAAACTGCGTCCGCGTCTACCAAAAGATGCATGCGCATGCTTAAAACGCGTTTTGGCACAAATCTATGTGCGGGTGCTAAAAAGAGCAGCATCGGCATGCTTTTCACGTCGTTTGGTAGAAATCCACACGCGCGTTCTGCGAAAAGCACCATTTGCATGCATATCGTGTGGTTTGCAGAAAACTGCGTCCGCGTCTACCAAAAGATGCATGCGCATGCTAAAAACGCGTTTTGACACAAATCCATGTGCGGGTGCTAAAAAGAGCAGCATCGGCATGCTTTTCACGTCGTTTGGTAGAAATCCACACGCGCGTTCTGCCAAAAGCACCATTTGCATGCCTATCGTGTGGTTTTGCAGAAAACTGCGTCCGCGTCTACCAAAAGATGCATGCGCATGCTTAAAACGCGCTTTGGCACAAATCCATGTTCGGATGTTAAAAAGAGCAGCATCGGCATGCTTTTCACGTCGTTTGGTAGAAATCCACACGCGCGTTCTGCCAAAAGCACCATTTGCATGCATATCGTGTGGTTTTGCAGAAAACTGCGTCCGCGTCTACCAAAAGATGCATGCGCATGCTTAAAACGCGCTTTGGCACAAATCCATGTGCGGATGTTAAAAAGAGCAGCATCGGCATGCTTTTCACGTCGTTTGGTAGAAATCCACGCGCGCGTTCTGCCAAAAGCACCATTTGCATGCATATCGTGTGGTTTTGCAGAAAACTGCGTCCGCGTCTACCAAAAGATGCATGCGCATGCTTAAAACGCGTTTTGGCACAAATCCATGTGCGGGTGCTAAAAAGAGCAGCATCGGCATGCTTTTCACGTCGTTTGGTAGAAATCCACACGCGCGTTCTGCCAAAAGCACCATTCGCATGCCTATCGTGTGGTTTTGCAGAAAACTGCGTCCGCGTCTACCAAAAGATGCATGCGCATGCTTAAAACGCGCTTTGGCACAAATCCATGTGCGGATGTTAAAAAGAGCAGCATCGGCATGCTTTTCACGTCGTTTGGTAGAAATCCACACGCGCGTTCTGCCAAAAGCACCATTTGCATGCCTATCGTGTGGTTTTGCAGAAAACTGCGTCCGCGTCTACCAAAAGATGCATGCGCATGCTTAAAACGCGCTTTGGCACAAATCCATGTGCGGATGTTAAAGAGAGCAGCATCGGCATGCTTTTCACGTCGTTTGGTAGAAATCCACGCGCGCGTTCTGCCAAAAGCACCATTTGCATGCATATCGTGTGGTTTTGCAGAAAACTGCGTCCGCGTCTACCAAAAGATGCATGCGCATGCTTAAAACGCGTTTTGGCACAAATCCATGTGCGGGTGCTAAAAAGAGCAGCATCGGCATGCTTTTCACGTCGTTTGGTAGAAATCCACACGCGCGTTCTGCCAAAAGCACCATTTGCATGCCTATCGTGTGGTTTTGCAGAAAACTGCGTCCGCGTCTACCAAAAGATGCATGCGCATGCTTAAAACGCGCTTTGGCACAAATCCATGTGCGGATGTTAAAAAGAGCAGCATCGGCATGCTTTTCACGTCGTTTGGTAGAAATCCACACGCGCGTTCTGCCAAAAGCACCATTTGCATGCATATCGTGTGGTTTTGCAGAAAACTGCGTCCGCGTCTACCAAAAGATGCATGTGCATGCTAAAAACGCGTTTTGGCACAAATCCATGTGCGGATGTTAAAAAGAGCAGCATCGGCATGCTTTTCACGTCGTTTGGTAGAAATCCACGCGCGCGTTCTGCCAAAAGCACCATTTGCATGCATATCGTGTGGTTTTGCAGAAAACTGCGTCCGCGTCTACCAAAAGATGCATGCGCATGCTTAAAACGCGTTTTGGCACAAATCCATGTGCGGGTGCTAAAAGAGCAGCATCGGCATGCTTTTCACGTCGTTTGGTAGAAATCCACACGCGCGTTCTGCCAAAAGCACCATTTGCATGCCTATCGTGTGGTTTGCAGAAAACTCCGTCCGCGTCTACCAAAAGATGCATGCGCATGCTTAAAACGCGTTTGGCACAAATCCATGTGCGGGTGCTAAAAAGAGCAGCATCGGCATGCTTTTCACATCGTTTGGTAGAAATCCACACGCGCGTTCTGCCAAAGCACCATTTGCATGCCTATCGTGTGGTTTTGCAGAAAACTGCGTCCGCGTCTACCAAAAGATGCATGCGCATGCTTAAAACGCGCTTTGGCACAAATCCATGTGCGGATGTTAAAAAGAGCAGCATCGCATGCTTTTCACGTCGTTTGGTAGAAATCCACGCGCGCGTTCTGCCAAAAGCACCATTTGCATGCATATCGTGTGGTTTTGCAGAAAACTGCGTCCGCGTCTACCAAAAGATGCATGCGCATGCTTAAAACGCGTTTTGGCACAAATCCATGTGCGGGTGCTAAAAAGAGCAGCATCGGCATGCTTTTCACGTCGTTGGTAGAAATCCACACGCGCGTTCTGCCAAAAGCACCATTTGCATGCCTATCGTGTGGTTTTGCAGAAAACTGCGTCCGCGTCTACCAAAAGATGCATGCGCATGCTTAAAACGCGCTTTGGCACAAATCCATATGCGGATGTTAAAAAGAGCAGCTTCGGCATGCTTTTCACGCCGTTTGGTAGAAATCCACGCGCGCGTTCTGCCAAAAGCACCATTTGCATGCATATCGTGTGGTTTTGCAGAAAACTGCGTCCGCGTCTACCAAAAGATGCATGCGCATGCTTAAAACGCGTTTTGGCACAAATCTATGTGCGGGTGCTAAAAAGAGCAGCATCGGCATGCTTTTCACGTCGTTTGGTAGAAATCCACACGCGCGTTCTGCGAAAAGCACCATTTGCATGCATATCGTGTGGTTTTGCAGAAAACTGCGTCCGCGTCTACCAAAAGATGCATGCGCATGCTAAAAACGCGTTTTGGCACAAATCCATGTGCGGGTGCTAAAAAGAGCAGCATCGGCATGTTTTTCACGTCGTTTGGTAGAAATCCACACGCGCGTTCTGCCAAAAGCACCATTTGCATGCCTATCGTGTGGTTTTGCAGAAAACTGCGTCCGCGTCTACCAAAAGATGCATGCGCATGCTTAAAACGCGCTTTGGCACAAATCCATGTTCGGATGTTAAAAAGAGCAGCATCGGCATGCTTTTCACGTCGTTTGGTAGAAATCCACACGCGCGTTCTGCCAAAAGCACCATTTGCATGCCTATCGTGTGGTTTTGCAGAAAACTGCGTCCGCGTCTACCAAAAGATGCATGCGCATGCTAAAAACGCGTTTTGGCACAAATCATGTGCGGGTGCTAAAAAGAGCAGCATCGGCATGCTTTTCACGTCGTTTGGTAGAAATCCACACGCGCGTTCTGCCAAAAGCACCATTTGCATGCCTATCGTGTGGTTTTGCAGAAACTGCGTCCGCGTCTACCAAAAGATGCATGCGCATGCTTAAAACGCGCTTTAGCACAAATCCATGTGCGGATGTTAAAAAGAGCAGCATCGGCATGCTTTTCACGTCGTTTGGTAGAAATCCACACGCGCGTTCTGCCAAAAGCACCATTTTGATGCATATCGTGTGGTTTTGCAGAAAACTGCGTCCGCGTCTACCAAAAGATGCATGTGCATGCTAAAAACGCGTTTTGGCACAAATCCATGTGCGGGTGCTAAAAAGAGCAGCATCGGCATGCTTTTCACGTCGTTTGGTAGAAATCCACGCGCGCGTTCTGCCAAAAGCACCATTTGCATGCCTATCGTGTGGTTTTGCAGAAAACTGCGTCCGCGTCTACCAAAAGATGCATGCGCATGCTTAAAACGCGTTTTGGCACAAATCCATGTGCGGGTGCTAAAAAGAGCAGCATCGGCATGCTTTTCACGTCGTTTGGTAGAAATCCACACGCGCGTTCTGCCAAAAGCACCATTTGCATGCATATCGTGTGGTTTTGCAGAAAACTGCGTCCGCGTCTACCAAAAGATGCATGCGCATGCTTAAAACGCGCTTTGGCACAAATCCATATGCGGATGTTAAAAAGAGCAGCGTCGGCATGCTTTTCACGTCGTTTGGTAGAAATCCACGCGCGCGTTCTGCCATAAGCACCATTTGCATGCATATCGTGTGGTTTTGCAGAAAACTGCGTCCGCGTCTACCAAAAGATGCATGCGCATGCTTAAAACGCGTTTTGGCACAAATCCATGTGCGGGTGCTAAAAAGAGCAGCATCGGCATGCTTTTCACGTCGTTTGGTAGAAATCCACACGCGCGTTCTGCGAAAAGCACCATTTGCATGCATATCGTGTGGTTTTGCAGAAAACTGCATCCGCGTCTACCAAAAGATGCATGCGCATGCTAAAAACGCGTTTTGGCACAAATCCATGTGCGGGTGCTAAAAAGAGCAGCATCGGCATGCTTTTCACGTCGTTTGGTAGAAATCCACGCGCGCGTTCTGCCAAAAGCACCATTTGCATGCATATCGTGTGGTTTTGCAGAAAACTGCGTCCCGCGTCTACCAAAAGATGCATGCGCATGCTTAAAACGCGTTTTGGCACAAATCCATGTGCGGGTGCTAAAAAGAGCAGCATCGGCATGCTTTTCACGTCGTTTGGTAGAAATCCACACGCGCGTTCTGCCAAAAGCACCATTTGCATGCCTATCGTGTGGTTTTGCAGAAAACTGCGTCCGCGTCTACCAAAAGATGCATGCGCATGCTTAAAACGCGCTTTGGCACAAATCCATGTGCGGATGTTAAAAAGAGCAGCATCGGCATGCTTTTCACGTCGTTTGGTAGAAATCCACACGCGCGTTCTGCCAAAAGCACCATTTGCATGCATATCGTGTGGTTTTGCAGAAAACTGCGTCCGCGTCTACCAAAAGATGCATGTGCATGCTAAAAACGCGTTTTGGCACAAATCCATGTGCGGATGTTAAAAAGAGCAGCATCGGCATGCTTTTCACGTCGTTTGGTAGAAATCCACGCGCGCGTTCTGCCAAAAGCACCATTTGCATGCATATCGTGTGGTTTTGCAGAAAACTGCGTCCGCGTCTACCAAAAGATGCAGCGCATGCTTAAAACGCGTTTTGGCACAAATCCATGTGCGGGTGCTAAAAAGAGCAGCATCGGCATGCTTTTCACGTCGTTTGGTAGAAATCCACACGCGCGTTCTGCCAAAAGCACCATTTGCATGCCTATCGTGTGGTTTTGCAGAAAACTGCGTCCGCGTCTACCAAAAGATGCATGCGCATGCTTAAAACGCGCTTTGGCACAAATCCATGTGCGGAGCAGCATCGGCATGCTTTTCACGTCGTTTGGTAGAAATCCACGCGCGCGTTCTGCCAAAAGCACCATTTGCATGCATATCGTGTGGTTTTGCAGAAAACTGCGTCCGCGTCTACCAAAAGATGCATGCGCATGCTTAAAACGCGTTTTGGCACAAATCCATGTGCGGGTGCTAAAAAGAGCAGCATCGGCATGCTTTTCACGTCGTTTGGTAGAAATCCACACGCGCGTTCTGCCAAAAGCACCATTTGCATGCCTATCGTGTGGTTTTGCAGAAAACTGCGTCCGCGTCTACCAAAAGATGCATGCGCATGCTTAAAACGCGTTTTGGCACAAATCCATGTGCGGGTGCTAAAAAGAGCAGCATCGGCATGCTTTTCACGTCGTTTGGTAGAAATCCACACGCGCGTTCTGCCAAAAGCACCATTTGCATGCCTATCGTGTGGTTTTGCAGAAAACTGCGTCCGCGTCTACGAAAAGATGCATGCGCATGCTTAAAACGCGCTTTGGCACAAATCCATGTGCGGATGTTAAAAAGAGCAGCATCGGCATGCTTTTCACGTCGTTTGGTACAAATCCACGCGCGCGTTCTGCCAAAAGCACCATTTGCATGCATATCGTGTGGTTTTGCAGAAAACTGCGTCCGCGTCTACCAAAAGATGCATGCGCATGCTTAAAACGCGTTTTGGCACAAATCCATGTGCGGGTGCTAAAAAGAGCAGCATCGGCATGCTTTTCACGTCGTTTGGTAGAAATCCACACGCGCGTTCTGCCAAAAGCACCATTTGCATGCCTATCGTGTGGTTTTGCAGAAAACTGCGTCCGCGTCTACCAAAAGATGCATGCGCATGCTTAAAACGCGCTTTGGCACAAATCCATGTGCGGATGTTAAAAAGAGCAGCATCGGCATGCTTTTCACGTCGTTTGGTAGAAATCCACGCGCGCGTTCTGCCAAAAGCACCATTTGCATGCATATCGTGTGGTTTTGCAGAAAACTGCTTCCGCGTCTACCAAAAGATGCATGCGCATGCTTAAAACGCGTTTTGGCACAAATCCATGTGCGGGTGCTAAAAAGAGCAACATCGGCATGCTTTTCACGTCGTTTGGTAGAAATCCACACGCGCGTTCTGCCAAAAGCACCATTTGCATGCATATCGTGTGGTTTTGCAGAAAACTGCGTCCGCGTCTACCAAAAGATGCATGCGCATGCTTAAAACGCGCTTTGGCACAAATCCATATGCGGATGTTAAAAAGAGCAGCGTCGGCA
Organism: Dermacentor variabilis; assembly: GCF_050947875.1. Lineage (NCBI taxonomy): Eukaryota > Metazoa > Arthropoda > Arachnida > Ixodida > Ixodidae > Dermacentor > Dermacentor variabilis. Next base: position 11,151 of record NW_027460278.1, read on the forward strand.
TGCTTTTCACGTCGTTTGGTAGAAATCCACGCGCGCGTTCTGCCAAAAGCACCATTTGCATGCATATCGTGTGGTTTTGCAGAAAACTGCGTCCGCGTCTACCAAAAGATGCATGCGCATGCTTAAAACGCGTTTTGGCACAAATCCATGTGCGGGTGCTAAAAAGAGCAGCATCGGCATGCTTTTCACGTCGTTTGGTAGAAATCCACACGCGCGTTCTGTCAAAAGCACCATTTGCATGCATATCGTGTGGTTTTGCAGAAAACTGCGTCCGCGTCTACCAAAAGATGCATGTGCATGCTAAAAACGCGTTTTGGCACAAATTCATGTGCGGGTGCTAAAAAGAGCAGCATCGGCATGCTTTTCACGTCGTTTCGTAGAAATCCACACGCGCGTTCTGCCAAAAGCACCATTTGCATGCCTATCGTGTGGTTTTGCAGAAAACTGCGTCCGCGTCTACCAAAAGATGCATGCGCATGCTTAAAACGCGCTTTGGCACAAATCCATGTGCGGATGTTAAAAAGAGCAGCATCGGCATGCTTTTCACGTCGTTTGGTAGAAATCCACGCGCGCGTTCTGCCAAAAGCACCATTTGCATGCATATCGTGTGGTTTTGCAGAAAACTGCGTCCACGTCTACCAAAAGATGCATGCGCATGCTTAAAACGCGTTTTGGCACAAATCCATGTGCGTGTGCTAAAAAGAGCAGCATCGGCATGCTTTTCACGTCGTTTGGTAGAAATCCACACGCGCGTTCTGCCAAAAGCACCATTTGCATGCCTATCGTGTGGTTTTGCAGAAAACTGCGTCCGCGTCTACCAAAAGATGCATGTGCATGCTAAAAACGCGTTTTGGCACAAATCCATGTGCGGATGTTAAAAAGAGCAGCATCGGCATGCTTTTCACGTCGTTTGGTAGAAATCCACGCGCGCGTTCTGCCAAAAGCACCATTTGCATGCATATCGTGTGGTTTTGCAGAAAACTGCGTCCACGTCTACCAAAAGATGCATGCGCATGCTTAAAACGCGCTTTGGCACAAATCCATGTGCGGATGTTAAAAAGAGCAGCATCGGCATGCTTTTCACGTCGTTTGGTAGAAATCCACGCGCGCGTTCTGCCAAAAGCACCATTTGCATGCATATCGTGTGGTTTTGCAGAAAACTGCGTCCGCGTCTACCAAAAGATGCATGCGCATGCTTAAAACGCGTTTTGGCACAAATCCATGTGCGGGTGCTAAAAAGAGCAGCATCGGCATGCTTTTCACGTCGTTTGGTAGAAATCCACACGCGCGTTCTGCCAAAAGCACCATTTGCATGCCTATCGTGTGGTTTTGCAGAAAACTGCGTCCGCGTCTACCAAAAGATGCATGCGCATGCTTAAAACGCGTTTTGGCACAAATCCATGTGCGGGTGCTAAAAAGAGCAGCATCGGCATGCTTTTCACGTCGTTTGGTAGAAATCCACACGCGCGTTCTGCCAAAAGCACCATTTGCATGCCTATCGTGTGGTTTTGCAGAAAACTGCGTCCGCGTCTACCAAAAGATGCATGCGCATGCTTAAAACGCGCTTTGGCACAAATCCATGTGCGGATGTTAAAAAGAGCAGCATCGGCATGCTTTTCACGTCGTTTGGTACAAATCCACGCGCGCGTTCTGCCAAAAGCACCATTTGCATGCATATCGTGTGGTTTTGCAGAAAACTGCGTCCGCGTCTACCAAAAGATGCATGCGCATGCTTAAAACGCGTTTTGGCACAAATCCATGTGCGGGTGCTAAAAAGAGCAGCATCGGCATGCTTTTCACGTCGTTTGGTAGAAATCCACACGCGCGTTCTGCCAAAAGCACCATTTGCATGCCTATCGTGTGGTTTTGCAGAAAACTGCGTCCGCGTCTACCAAAAGATGCATGCGCATGCTTAAAACGCGCTTTGGCACAAATCCATGTGCGGATGTTAAAAAGAGCAGCATCGGCATGCTTTTCACGTCGTTTGGTAGAAATCCACACGCGCGTTCTGCCAAAAGCACCATTTGCATGCATATCGTGTGGTTTTGCAGAAAACTGCGTCCGCGTCTACCAAAAGATGCATGTGCATGCTAAAAACGCGTTTTGGCACAAATCCATGTGCGGATGTTAAAAAGAGCAGCATCGGCATGCTTTTCACGTCGTTTGGTAGAAATCCACGCGCGCGTTCTGCCAAAAGCACCGTTTGCATGCATATCGTGTGGTTTTGCAGAAAACTGCGTCCGCGTCTACCAAAAGATGCATGCGCATGCTTAAAACGCGTTTTGGCACAAATCCATGTGCGGGTGCTAAAAGGAGCAGCATCGGCATGCTTTTCACGTCGTTTGGTAGAAATCCACACGCGCGTTCTGCCAAAAGCACCATTTGCATGCCTATCGTGTGGTTTTGCAGAAAACTGCGTCCGCGTCTACCAAAAGATGCATGCGCATGCTTAAAACGCGCTTTGGCACAAATCCATGTGCGGATGTTAAAAAGAGCAGCATCGGCATGCTTTTCACGTCGTTTGGTAGAAATCCACGCGCGCGTTCTGCCAAAAGCACCATTTGCATGCATATCGTGTGGTTTTGCAGAAAACTGCTTCCGCGTCTACCAAAAGATGCATGCGCATGCTTAAAACGCGTTTTGGCACAAATCCATGTGCGGGTGCTAAAAAGAGCAACATCGGCATGCTTTTCACGTCGTTTGGTAGAAATCCACACGCGCGTTCTGCCAAAAGCACCATTTGCATGCATATCGTGTGGTTTTGCAGAAAACTGCGTCCGCGTCTACCAAAACATGCATGCGCATGCTTAAAACGCGCTTTGGCACAAATCCATATGCGGATGGTAAAAAGAGCAGCGTCGGCATGCTTTTCACGTCGTTTGGTAGAAATCCACGCGCGCGTTCTGCCAAAAGCACCATTTGCATGCATATCGTGTGGTTTTGCAGAAAACTGCGTCCGCGTCTACCAAAAGATGCATGCGCATGCTTAAAACGCGTTTTGGCACAAATCCATGTGCGGATGTTAAAAAGAGCAGCATCGGCATGCTTTTCACGTCGTTTGGTAGAAATCCACACGCGCGTTCTGCCAAAAGCACCATTTGCATGCATATCGTGTGGTTTTGCAGAAAACTGCGTCCGCGTCTACCAAAAGATGCATGTGCATGCTAAAAACGCGTTTTGGCACAAATCCATGTGCGGATGGTAAAAAGAGCAGCATCGGCATGCTTTTCACGTCGTTTGGTAGAAATCCACGCGCGCGTTCTGCCAAAAGCACCATTTGCATGCATATCGTGTGGTTTTGCAGAAAACTGCGTCCGCGTCTACCAAAAGATGCATGCCCATGCTTAAAACGCGTTTTGGCACAAATCCATGTGCGGGTGCTAAAAAGAGCAGCATCGGCATGCTTTTCACGTCGTTTGGTAGAAATCCACACGCGCGTTCTGCCAAAAGCACCATTTGCATGCCTATCGTGTGGTTTTGCAGAAAACTGCGTCCGCGTCTACCAAAAGATGCATGCGCATGCTTAAAACGCGCTTTGGCACAAATCCATGTGCGGATATTAAAAAGAGCAGCATCGGCATGCTTTTCACGTCGTTTGGTAGAAATCCACGCGCGCGTTCTGCCAAAAGCACCATTTGCATGCATATCGTGTGGTTTTGCAGAAAACTGCGTCCGCGTCTACCAAAAGATGCATGCGCATGCTTAAAACGCGTTTTGGCACAAATCCATGTGCGGGTGCTAAAAAGAGCAACATCGGCATGCTTTTCACGTCGTTTGGTAGAAATCCACACGCGCGTTCTGCCAAAAGCACCATTTGCGTGCATATCGTGTGGTTTTGCAGAAAAACTGCGTCCGCGTCTACCAAAAGATGCATGCGCATGCTTAAAACGCGCTTTGGCACAAATCCATATGCGGATGTTAAAAAGAGCAGCGTCGGCATGCTTTTCACGTCGTTTGGTAGAAATCCACGCGCGCGTTCTGCCAAAAGCACCATTTGCATGCATATCGTGTGGTTTTGCAGAAAACTGCGTCCGCGTCTACCAAAAGATGCGCATGCTTAAAACGCGTTTTGGCACAAATCCATGTGCGGGTGCTAAAAAGAGCAGCATCGGCATGCTTTTCACGTCGTTTGGTAGAAATCCACACGCGCGTTCTGCCAAAAGCACCATTTGCATGCATATCGTGTGGTTTTGCAGAAAACTGCGTCCGCGTCTACCAAAAGATGCATGTGCATGCTAAAAACGCGTTTTGGCACAAATTCATGTGCGGGTGCTAAAAAGAGCAGCATCGGCATGCTTTTCACGTCGTTTCGTAGAAATCCACACGCGCGTTCTGCCAAAAGCACCATTTGCATGCCTATCGTGTGGTTTTGCAGAAAACTGCGTCCGCGTCTACCAAAAGATGCATGCGCATGCTTAAAACGCGCTTTGGCACAAATCCATGTGCGGATGTTAAAAAGAGCAGCATCGGCATGCTTTTCACGTCGTTTGGTAGAAATCCACGCGCGCGTTCTGCCAAAAGCACCATTTGCATGCATATCGTGTGGTTTTGCAGAAAACTGCGTCCGCGTCTACCAAAAGATGCATGCGCATGCTTAAAACGCGTTTTGGCACAAATCCATGTGCGGGTGCTAAAAAGAGCAGCATCGGCATGCTTTTCACGTCGTTTGGTAGAAATCCACACGCGCGTTCTGCCAAAAGCACCATTTGCATGCCTATCGTGTGGTTTTGCGGAAAACTGCGTCCGCGTCTACCAAAAGATGCATGCGCATGCTTAAAACGCGCTTTGGCACAAATCCATGTGCGGATGTTAAAAAGAGCAGCATCGGCATGCTTTTCACGTCGTTTGGTAGAAATCCACACGCGCGTTCTGCCAAAAGCACCATTTGCATGCATATCGTGTGGTTTTGCAGAAAACTGCGTCCGCGTCTACCAAAAGATGCATGTGCATGCTAAAAACGCGTTTTGGCACAAATCCATGTGCGGGTGCTAAAAAGAGCAGCATCGGCATGCTTTTCACGTCGTTTGGTAGAAATCCACACGCGCGTTCTGCCAAAAGCACCATTTGCATGCATATCGTGTGGTTTTGCAGAAAACTGCGTCCGCGTCTACCAAAAGATGCATGTGCATGCTAAAAACGCGTTTTGGCACAAATCCATGTGCGGGTGCTAAAAAGAGCAGCATCGGCATGCTTTTCACGTCGTTTGGTAGAAATCCACACGCGCGTTCTGCCAAAAGCACCATTTGCATGCCTATCGTGTGGTTTTGCAGAAAACTGCGTCCGCGTCTACCAAAAGATGCATGCGCATGCTTAAAACGCGCTTTGGCACAAATCCATGTGCGGATGTTAAAAAGAGCAGCATCGGCATGCTTTTCACGTCGTTTGGTAGAAATCCACGCGCGCGTTCTGCCAAAAGCACCATTTGCATGCATATCGTGTGGTTTTGCAGAAAACTGCGTCCGCGTCTACCAAAAGATGCATGCGCATGCTTAAAACGCGTTTTGGCACAAATCCATGTGCGGGTGCTAAAAAGAGCAGCATCGGCATGCTTTTCACGTCGTTTGGTAGAAATCCACACGCGCGTTCTGCCAAAAGCACCATTTGCATGCCTATCGTGTGGTTTTGCAGAAAACTGCGTCCGCGTCTACCAAAAGATGCATGCGCATGCTTAAAACGCGCTTTGGCACAAATCCATGTGCGGATGTTAAAAAGAGCAGCATCGGCATGCTTTTCACGTCGTTTGGTAGAAATCCACACGCGCGTTCTGCCAAAAGCACCATTTGCATGCATATCGTGTGGTTTTGCAGAAAACTGCGTCCGCGTCTACCAAAAGATGCATGTGCATGCTAAAAACGCGTTTTGGCACAAATCCATGTGCGGGTGCTAAAAAGAGCAGCATCGGCATGCTTTTCACGTCGTTTGGTAGAAATCCACGCGCGCGTTCTGCCAAAAGCACCATTTGCATGCATATCGTGTGGTTTTGCAGAAAACTGCGTCCGCGTCTACCAAAAGATGCATGCGCATGCTTAAAACGCGTTTTGGCACAAATCCATGTGCGGGTGCTAAAAAGAGCAGCATCGGCATGCTTTTCACGTCGTTTGGTAGAAATCCACACGCGCGTTCTGCCAAAAGCACCATTTGCATGCCTATCGTGTGGTTTTGCAGAAAACTGCGTCCGCGTCTACCAAAAGATGCATGCGCATGCTTAAAACGCGTTTTGGCACAAATGCATGTGCGGGTGTTAAAAGAGCAGCATCGGCATGCTTTTCACGTCGTTTGGTAGAAATCCACACGCGTGTTCTGCCAAAAGCACCATTTGCATGCCTATCGTGTGGTTTTGCAGAAAACTGCGTCCGCGTCTACCAAAAGATGCATGCGCATGCTTAAAACGCGTTTTGGCACAAATCCATGTGCGGATGTTAAAAAGAGCAGCATCGGCATGCTTTTCACGTCGTTTGGTAGAAATCCACGCGCGCGTTCTGCCAAAAGCACCATTTGCATGCATATCGTGTGGTTTTGCAGAAAACTGCGTCCGCATCTACCAAAAGATGCATGCGCATGCTTAAAACGCGTTTTGGCACAAATCCATGTGCGGGTGCTAAAAAGAGCAGCATCGGCATGCTTTTCACGTCGTTTGGTAGAAATCCACACGCGCGTTCTGCCAAAAGCACCATTTGCATGCCTATCGTGTGGTTTTGCAGAAAACTGCGTCCGCGTCTACCAAAAGATGCATGCGCATGCTTAAAACGCGCTTTGGCACAAATCCATGTGCGGATGTTAAAAAGAGCAGCATCGGCATGCTTTTCACGTCGTTTGGTAGAAATCCACACGCGCGTTCTGCCAAAAGCACCATTTGCATGCCTATCGTGTGGTTTTGCAGAAAACTGCGTCCGCGTCTACCAAAAGATGCATGCGCATGCTTAAAACGCGCTTTGGCACAAATCCATGTGCGGATGTTAAAAAGAGCAGCATCGGCATGCTTTTCACGTCGTTTGGTAGAAATCCACACACGCGCGTTCTGCCAAAAGCACCATTTGCATGCATATCGTGTGGTTTTGCTGAAAACTGCGTCCGCGTCTACCAAAAGATGCATGTGCATGCTAAAAACGCGTTTTGGCACAAATCCATGTGCGGATGTTAAAAAGAGCAGCATCGGCATGCTTTTCACATCGTTTGGTAGAAATCCACGCGCGCGTTCTGCCAAAAGCACCATTTGCATGCATATCGTGTGGTTTTGCAGAAAACTGCGTCCGCGTCTACCAAAAGATGCATGCGCATGCTTAAAACGCGTTTTGGCACAAATCCATGTGCGGGTGCTAAAAAGAGCAGCATCGGCATGCTTTTCACGTCGTTTGGTAGAAATCCACACGCGCGTTCTGCCAAAAGCACCATTTGCATGCCTATCGTGTGGTTTTGCAGAAAACTGCGTCCGCGTCTACCAAAAGATGCATGCGCATGCTTAAAACGCGCTTTGGCACAAATCCATGTGCGGATGTTAAAAAGAGCAGCATCGGCATGCTTTTCACGTCGTTTGGTAGAAATCCACGCGCGCGTTCTGCCAAAAGCACCATTTGCATGCATATCGTGTGGTTTTGCAGAAAACTGCGTCCGCGTCTACCAAAAGATGCATGCGCATGCTTAAAACGCCTTTTGGCACAAATCCATGTGCGGGTGCTAAAAAGAGCAGCATCGGCATGCTTTTCACGTCGTTTGGTAGAAATCCACACGCGCGTTCTGCCAAAAGCACCATTTGCATGCCTATCGTGTGGTTTTGCAGAAAACTGCGTCCGCGTCTACCAAAAGATGCATGCGCATGCTTAAAACGCGCTTTGGCACAAATCCATGTGCGGATGTTAAAAAGAGCAGCATCGGCATGCTTTTCACGTCGTTTGGTAGAAATCCACACGCGCGTTCTGCCAAAAGCACCATTTGCATGCATATCGTGTGGTTTTGCAGAAAACTGCGTCCGCGTCTACCAAAAGATGCATGTGCATGCTAAAAACGCGTTTTGGCACAAATCCATGTGCGGATGTTAAAAAGAGCAGCATCGGCATGCTTTTCACGTCGTTTGGCAGAAATCCACGCGCGCGTTCTGCCAAAAGCACCATTTGCATGCCTATCGTGTGGTTTTGCAGAAAACTGCGTCCGCGTCTACCAAAAGATGCATGCGCATGCTTAAAACGCGCTTTGGCACAAATCCATGTGCGGATGTTAAAAAGAGCAGCATCGGCATGCTTTTCACGTCGTTTGGTAGAAATCCACACGCGCGTTCTGCCAAAAGCACCATTTGCATGCATATCGTGTGGTTTTGCAGAAAACTGCGTCCGCGTCTACCAAAAGATGCATGTGCATGCTAAAAACGCGTTTTGGCACAAATCCATGTGCGGATGGTAAAAAGAGCAGCATCGGCATGCTTTTCACGTCGTTTGGTAGAAATCCACGCGCGCGTTCTGCCAAAAGCACCATTTGCATGCATATCGTGTGGTTTTGCAGAAAACTGCGTCCGCGTCTACCAAAAGATGCATGCCCATGCTTAAAACGCGTTTTGGCACAAATCCATGTGCGGGTGCTAAAAAGAGCAGCATCGGCATGCTTTTCACGTCGTTTGGTAGAAATCCACACGCGCGTTCTGCCAAAAGCACCATTTGCATGCCTATCGTGTGGTTTTGCAAAAAACTGCGTCCGCGTCTACCAAAAGATGCATGCGCATGCTTAAAACGCGCTTTGGCACAAATCCATGTGCGGATATTAAAAAGAGCAGCATCGGCATGCTTTTCACGTCGTTTGGTAGAAATCCACGCGCGCGTTCTGCCAAAAGCACCATTTGCATGCATATCGTGTGGTTTTGCAGAAAACTGCGTCCGCGTCTACCAAAAGATGCATGCGCATGCTTAAAACGCGTTTTGGCACAAATCCATGTGCGGGTGCTAAAAAGAGCAACATCGGCATGCTTTTCACGTCGTTTGGTAGAAATCCACACGCGCGTTCTGCCAAAAGCACCATTTGCGTGCATATCGTGTGGTTTTGCAGAAAACTGCGTCCGCGTCTACCAAAAGATGCATGCGCATGCTTAAAACGCGCTTTGGCACAAATCCATATGCGGATGTTAAAAAGAGCAGCGTCGGCATGCTTTTCACGTCGTTTGGTAGAAATCCACGCGCGCGTTCTGCCAAAAGCACCATTTGCATGCATATCGTGTGGTTTTGCAGTAAACTGCGTCCGCGTCTACCAAAAGATGCGCATGCTTAAAACGCGTTTTGGCACAAATCCATGTGCGGGTGCTAAAAAGAGCAGCATCGGCATGCTTTTCACGTCGTTTGGTAGAAATCCACACGCGCGTTCTGCCAAAAGCACCATTTGCATGCATATCGTGTGGTTTTGCAGAAAACTGCGTCCGCGTCTACCAAAAGATGCATGTGCATGCTAAAAACGCGTTTTGGCACAAATTCATGTGCGGGTGCTAAAAAGAGCAGCATCGGCATGCTTTTCACGTCGTTTCGTAGAAATCCACACGCGCGTTCTGCCAAAAGCACCATTTGCATGCCTATCGTGTGGTTTTGCAGAAAACTGCGTCCGCGTCTACCAAAAGATGCATGCGCATGCTTAAAACGCGCTTTGGCACAAATCCATGTGCGGATGTTAAAAAGAGCAGCATCGGCATGCTTTTCACGTCGTTTGGTAGAAATCCACGCGCGCGTTCTGCCAAAAGCACCATTTGCATGCATATCGTGTGGTTTTGCAGAAAACTGCGTCCGCGTCTACCAAAAGATGCATGCGCATGCTTAAAACGCGTTTTGGCACAAATCCATGTGCGGGTGCTAAAAAGAGCAGCATCGGCATGCTTTTCACGTCGTTTGGTAGAAATCCACACGCGCGTTCTGCCAAAAGCACCATTTGCATGCCTATCGTGTGGTTTTGCAGAAAACTGCGTCCGCGTCTACCAAAAGATGCATGCGCATGCTTAAAACGCGCTTTGGCACAAATCCATGTGCGGATGTTAAAAAGAGCAGCATCGGCATGCTTTTCACGTCGTTTGGTAGAAATCCACACGCGCGTTCTGCCAAAAGCACCATTTGCATGCATATCGTGTGGTTTTGCAGAAAACTGCGTCCGCGTCTACCAAAAGATGCATGTGCATGCTAAAAACGCGTTTTGGCACAAATCCATGTGCGGGTGCTAAAAAGAGCAGCATCGGCATGCTTTTCACGTCGTTTGGTAGAAATCCACACGCGCGTTCTGCCAAAAGCACCATTTGCATGCATATCGTGTGGTTTTGCAGAAAACTGCGTCCGCGTCTACCAAAAGATGCATGTGCATGCTAAAAACGCGTTTTGGCACAAATCCATGTGCGGGTGCTAAAAAGAGCAGCATCGGCATGCTTTTCACGTCGTTTGGTAGAAATCCACACGCGCGTTCTGCCAAAAGCACCATTTGCATGCCTATCGTGTGGTTTTGCAGAAAACTGCGTCCGCGTCTACCAAAAGATGCATGCGCATGCTTAAAACGCGTTTTGGCACAAATCCATGTGCGGGTGCTAAAAAGAGCAACATCGGCATGCTTTTCACGTCGTTTGGTAGAAATCCACACGCGCGTTCTGCCAAAAGCACCATTTGCGTGCATATCGTGTGGTTTTGCAGAAAACTGCGTCCGCGTCTACCAAAAGATGCATGCGCATGCTTAAAACGCGCTTTGGCACAAATCCATATGCGGATGTTAAAAAGAGCAGCGTCGGCATGCTTTTCACGTCGTTTGGTAGAAATCCACGCGCGCGTTCTGCCAAAAGCACCATTTGCATGCATATCGTGTGGTTTTGCAGTAAACTGCGTCCGCGTCTACCAAAAGATGCGCATGCTTAAAACGCGTTTTGGCACAAATCCATGTGCGGGTGCTAAAAAGAGCAGCATCGGCATGCTTTTCACGTCGTTTGGTAGAAATCCACACGCGCGTTCTGCCAAAAGCACCATTTGCATGCATATCGTGTGGTTTTGCAGAAAACTGCGTCCGCGTCTACCAAAAGATGCATGTGCATGCTAAAAACGCGTTTTGGCACAAATTCATGTGCGGGTGCTAAAAAGAGCAGCATCGGCATGCTTTTCACGTCGTTTCGTAGAAATCCACACGCGCGTTCTGCCAAAAGCACCATTTGCATGCCTATCGTGTGGTTTTGCAGAAAACTGCGTCCGCGTCTACCAAAAGATGCATGCGCATGCTTAAAACGCGCTTTGGCACAAATCCATGTGCGGATGTTAAAAAGAGCAGCATCGGCATGCTTTTCACGTCGTTTGGTAGAAATCCACGCGCGCGTTCTGCCAAAAGCACCATTTGCATGCATATCGTGTGGTTTTGCAGAAAACTGCGTCCGCGTCTACCAAAAGATGCATGCGCATGCTTAAAACGCGTTTTGGCACAAATCCATGTGCGGGTGCTAAAAAGAGCAGCATCGGCATGCTTTTCACGTCGTTTGGTAGAAATCCACACGCGCGTTCTGCCAAAAGCACCATTTGCATGCCTATCGTGTGGTTTTGCAGAAAACTGCGTCCGCGTCTACCAAAAGATGCATGCGCATGCTTAAAACGCGCTTTGGCACAAATCCATGTGCGGATGTTAAAAAGAGCAGCATCGGCATGCTTTTCACGTCGTTTGGTAGAAATCCACACGCGCGTTCTGCCAAAAGCACCATTTGCATGCATATCGTGTGGTTTTGCAGAAAACTGCGTCCGCGTCTACCAAAAGATGCATGTGCATGCTAAAAACGCGTTTTGGCACAAATCCATGTGCGGGTGCTAAAAAGAGCAGCATCGGCATGCTTTTCACGTCGTTTGGTAGAAATCCACACGCGCGTTCTGCCAAAAGCACCATTTGCATGCATATCGTGTGGTTTTGCAGAAAACTGCGTCCGCGTCTACCAAAAGATGCATGCGCATGCTAAAAACGCGTTTTGGCACAAATCCATGTGCGGGTGCTAAAAAGAGCAGCATCGGCATGCTTTTCACGTCGTTTGGTAGAAATCCACACGCGCGTTCTGCCAAAAGCACCATTTGCATGCCTATCGTGTGGTTTTGCAGAAAACTGCGTCCGCGTCTACCAAAAGATGCATGCGCATGCTTAAAACGCGCTTTGGCACAAATCCATGTGCGGATGTTAAAAAGAGCAGCATCGGCATGCTTTTCACGTCGTTTGGTAGAAATCCACGCGCGCGTTCTGCCAAAAGCACCATTTGCATGCATATCGTGTGGTTTTGCAGAAAACTGCGTCCGCGTCTACCAAAAGATGCATGCGCATGCTTAAAACGCGTTTTGGCACAAATCCATGTGCGGGTGCTAAAAAGAGCAGCATCGGCATGCTTTTCACGTCGTTTGGTAGAAATCCACACGCGCGTTCTGCCAAAAGCACCATTTGCATGCATATCGTGTGGTTTTGCAGAAAACTGCGTCCGCGTCTACCAAAAGATGCATGTGCATGCTAAAAACGCGTTTTGGCACAAATCCATGTGCGGGTGCTAAAAAGAGCAGCATCGGCATGCTTTTCACGTCGTTTGGTAGAAATCCACGCGCGCGTTCTGCCAAAAGCACCATTTGCATGCATATCGTGTGGTTTTGCAGAAAACTGCGTCCGCGTCTACCAAAAGATGCATGCGCATGCTTAAAACGCGTTTTGGCACAAATCCATGTGCGGGTGCTAAAAAGAGCAGCATCGGCATGCTTTTCACGTCGTTTGGTAGAAATCCACACGCGCGTTCTGCCAAAAGCACCATTTGCATGCCTATCGTGTGGTTTTGCAGAAAACTGCGTCCGCGTCTACCAAAAGATGCATGCGCATGCTTAAAACGCGTTTTGGCACAAATCCATGTGCGGGTGTTAAAAGAGCAGCATCGGCATGCTTTTCACGTCGTTTGGTAGAAATCCACACGCGCGTTCTGCCAAAAGCACCATTTGCATGCCTATCGTGTGGTTTTGCAGAAAACTGCGTCCGCGTCTACCAAAAGATGCATGCGCATGCTTAAAACGCGTTTTGGCACAAATCCATGTGCGGATGTTAAAAAGAGCAGCATCGGCATGCTTTTCACGTCGTTTGGTAGAAATCCACGCGCGCGTTCTGCCAAAAGCACCATTTGCATGCATATCGTGTGGTTTTGCAGAAAACTGCGTCCGCGTCTACCAAAAGATGCATGCGCATGCTTAAAACGCGTTTTGGCACAAATCCATGTGCGGGTGCTAAAAAGAGCAGTATCGGCATGCTTTTCACGTCGTTTGGTAGAAATCCACACGCGCGTTCTGCCAAAAGCACCATTTGCATGCCTATCGTGTGGTTTTGCAGAAAACTGCGTCCGCGTCTACCAAAAGATGCATGCGCATGCTTAAAACGCGCTTTGGCACAAATCCATGTGCGGATGTTAAAAAGAGCAGCATCGGCATGCTTTTCACGTCGTTTGGTAGAAATCCACACGCGCGTTCTGCCAAAAGCACCATTTGCATGCATATCGTGTGGTTTTGCAGAAAACTGCGTCCGCGTCTACCAAAAGATGCATGTGCATGCTTAAAACGCGCTTTGGCACAAATCCATGTGCGGATGTTAAAAAGAGCAGCATCGGCATGCTTTTCACATCGTTTGGTAGAAATCCACGCGCGCGTTCTGCCAAAAGCACCATTTGCATGCATATCGTGTGGTTTTGCAGAAAACTGCGTCCGCGTCTACCAAAAGATGCATGCGCATGCTTAAAACGCGTTTTGGCACAAATCCATGTGCGGGTGCTAAAAAGAGCAGCATCGGCATGCTTTTCACGTCGTTTGGTAGAAATCCACACGCGCGTTCTGCCAAAAGCACCATTTGCATGCCTATCGTGTGGTTTTGCAGAAAACTGCGTCCGCGTCTACCAAAAGATGCATGCGCATGCTTAAAACGCGCTTTGGCACAAATCCATGTGCGGATGTTAAAAAGAGCAGCATCGGCATGCTTTTCACGTCGTTTGGTAGAAATCCACGCGCGCGTTCTGCCAAAAGCACCATTTGCATGCATATCGTGTGGTTTTGCAGAAAACTGCGTCCGCGTCTACCAAAAGATGCATGCGCATGCTTAAAACGCGTTTTGGCACAAATCCATGTGCGGGTGCTAAAAAGAGCAGCATCGGCATGCTTTTCACGTCGTTTGGTAGAAATCCACACGCGCGTTCTGCCAAAAGCACCATTTGCATGCCTATCGTGTGGTTTTGCAGAAAACTGCGTCCGCGTCTACCAAAAGATGCATGCGCATGCTTAAAACGCGCTTTGGCACAAATCCATGTGCGGATGTTAAAAAGAGCAGCATCGGCATGCTTTTCACGTCGTTTGGTAGAAATCCACACGCGCGTTCTGCCAAAAGCACCATTTGCATGCATATCGTGTGGTTTTGCTGAAAACTGCGTCCGCGTCTACCAAAAGATGCATGTGCATGCTAAAAACGCGTTTTGGCACAAATCCATGTGCGGATGTTAAAAAGAGCAGCATCGGCATGCTTTTCACGTCGTTTGGTAGAAATCCACGCGCGCGTTCTGCCAAAAGCACCATTTGCATGCATATCGTGTGGTTTTGCAGAAAACTGCGTCCGCGTCTACCAAAAGATGCATGCGCATGCTTAAAACGCGTTTTGACACAAATCCATGTGCGGGTGCTAAAAAGAGCAGCATCGGCATGCTTTTCACGTCGTTTGGTAAAAATCCACACGCGCGTTCTGCCAAAAGCACCATTTGCATGCATATCGTGTGGTTTTGCAGAAAACTGCGTCCGCGTCTACCAAAAGATGCATGTGCATGCTAAAAACGCGTTTTGGCACAAATCCATGTGCGGATGGTAAAAAGAGCAGCATCGGCATGCTTTTCACGTCGTTTGGTAGAAATCCACGCGCGCGTTCTGCCATAAGCACCATTTGCATGCATATCGTGTGGTTTTGCAGAAAACTGCGTCCGCGTCTACCAAAAGATGCATGCGCATGCTTAAAACGCCTTTTGGCACAAATCCATGTGCGGGTGCTAAAAAGAGCAGCATCGGCATGCTTTTCAGGTCGTTTGGTAGAAATCCACACGCGCGTTCTGCCAAAAGCACCATTTGCATGCATATCGTGTGGTTTTGCAGAAAACTGCGTCCGCGTCTACCAAAAGATGCATGTGCATGCTAAAAACGCGTTTTGGCACAAATCCATGTGCGGGTGCTAAAAAGAGCAGCATCGGCATGCTTTTCACGTCGTTTGGTAGAAATCCACGCGCGCGTTCTGCCAAAAGCACCATTTGCATGCCTATCGTGTGGTTTTGCAGAAAACTGCGTCCGCGTCTACCAAAAGATGCATGCGCATGCTTAAAACGCGCTTTGGCACAAATCCATGTGCGGATGTTAAAAAGAGCAGCATCGGCATGCTTTTCACGTCGTTTGGTAGAAATCCACACGCGCGTTCTGCCAAAAGCACCATTTGCATGCATATCGTGTGGTTTTGCAGAAAACTGCGTCCGCGTCTACCAAAAGATGCATGTGCATGCTAAAAACGCGTTTTGGCACAAATCCATGTGCGGGTGCTAAAAAGAGCAGCATCGGCATGCGTTTTACGTCGTTTGGTAGAAATCCACACGCGCGTTCTGCCAAAAGCACCATTTGCATGCATATCGTGTGGTTTTGCAGAAAACTGCGTCCGCGTCTACCAAAAGATGCATGTGCATGCTAAAAACGCGTTTTGGCACAAATCCATGTGCGGGTGCTAAAAAGAGCAGCATCGGCATGCTTTTCACGTCGTTTGGTAGAAATCCACGCGCGCGTTCTGCCAAAAGCACCATTTGCATGCCTATCGTGTGGTTTTGCAGAAAACTGCGTCCGCGTCTACCAAAAGATGCATGCGCATGCTTAAAACGCGTTTTGGCACAAATCCATGTGCGGATGTTAAAAAGAGCAGCATCGGCATGCTTTTCACGTCGTTTGGTAGAAATCCACGCGCGCGTTCTGCCAAAAGCACCATTTGCATGCATATCGTGTGGTTTTGCAGAAAACTGCGTCCGCGTCTACCAAAAGATGCATGCGCATGCTTAAAACGCGTTTTGGCACAAATCCATGTGCGGGTGCTAAAAAGAGCAGCATCGGCATGCTTTTCACGTCGTTTGGTAGAAATCCACACGCGCGTTCTGCCAAAAGCACCATTTGCATGCCTATCGTGTGGTTTTGCAGAAAACTGCGTCCGCGTCTACCAAAAGATGCATGCGCATGCTTAAAACGCGCTTTGGCACAAATCCATGTGCGGATGTTAAAAAGAGCAGCATCGGCATGCTTTTCACGTCGTTTGGTAGAAATCCACACGCGCGTTCTGCCAAAAGCACCATTTGCATGCATATCGTGTGGTGTTGCAGAAAACTGCGTCCGCGTCTACCAAAAGATGCATGTGCATGCTAAAAACGCGTTTTGGCACAAATCCATGTGCGGGTGCTAAAAAGAGCAGCATCGGCATGCTTTTCACGTCGTTTGGTAGAAATCCACACGCGCGTTCTGCCAAAAGCACCATTTGCATGCCTATCGTGTGGTTTTGCAGAAAACTGCGTCCGCGTCTACCAAAAGATGCATGCGCATGCTTAAAACGCGCTTTGGCACAAATCCATGTGCGGATGTTAAAAAGAGCAGCATCGGCATGCTTTTCACGTCGTTTGGTAGAAATCCACGCGCGCGTTCTGCCAAAAGCACCATTTGCATGCATATCGTGTGGTTTTGCAGAAAACTGCGTCCGCGTCTACCAAAAGATGCATGCGCATGCTTAAAACGCGTTTTGGCACAAATCCATGTGCGGGTGCTAAAAAGAGCAGCATCGGCATGCTTTTCACGTCGTTTGGTAGAAATCCACACGCGCGTTCTGCCAAAAGCACCATTTGCATGCCTATCGTGTGGTTTTGCAGAAAACTGCGTCCGCGTCTACCAAAAGATGCATGCGCATGCTTAAAACGCGCTTTGGCACAAATCCATGTGCGGATGTTAAAAAGAGCAGCATCGGCATGCTTTTCACGTCGTTTGGTAGAAATCCACACGCGCGTTCTGCCAAAAGCACCATTTGCATGCATATCGTGTGGTTTTGCTGAAAACTGCGTCCGCGTCTACCAAAAGATGCATGTGCATGCTAAAAACGCGTTTTGGCACAAATCCATGTGCGGATGTTAAAAAGAGCAGCATCGGCATGCTTTTCACGTCGTTTGGTAGAAATCCACGCGCGCGTTCTGCCAAAAGCACCATTTGCATGCATATCGTGTGGTTTTGCAGAAAACTGCGTCCGCGTCTACCAAAAGATGCATGCGCATGCTTAAAACGCGTTTTGGCACAAATCCATGTGCGGGTGCTAAAAAGAGCAGCATCGGCATGCTTTTCACGTCGTTTGGTAGAAATCCACACGCGCGTTCTGCCAAAAGCACCATTTGCATGCATATCGTGTGGTTTTGCAGAAAACTGCGTCCGCGTCTACCAAAAGATGCATGTGCATGCTAAAAACGCGTTTTGGCACAAATCCATGTGCGGATGTTAAAAAGAGCAGCATCGGCATGCTTTTCACGTCGTTTGGTAGAAATCCACGCGCGCGTTCTGCCAAAAGCACCATTTGCATGCATATCGTGTGGTTTTGCAGAAAACTGCGTCCGCGTCTACCAAAAGATGCATGCGCATGCTTAAAACGCGTTTTGGCACAAATCCATGTGCGGGTGCTAAAAAGAGCAGCATCGGCATGCTTTTCACGTCGTTTGGTAGAAATCCACACGCGCGTTCTGCCAAAAGCACCATTTGCATGCCTATCGTGTGGTTTTGCAGAAAACTGCGTCCGCGTCTACCAAAAGATGCATGCGCATGCTTAAAACGCGTTTTGGCACAAATCCATGTGCGGGTGCTAAAAAGAGCAGCATCGGCATGCTTTTCACGTCGTTTGGTAGAAATCCACACGCGCGTTCTGCCAAAAGCACCATTTGCATGCATATCGTGTGGTTTTGCAGAAAACTGCGTCCGCGTCTACCAAAAGATGCATGCGCATGCTTAAAACGCGTTTTGGCACAAATCCATGTGCGGGTGCTAAAAAGAGCAGCATCGGCATGCTTTTCTCGTCGTTTGGTAGAAATCCACACGCGCGTTCTGCCAAAAGCACCATTTGCATGCCTATCGTGTGGTTTTGCAGAAAACTGCGTCCGTGTCTACCAAAAGATGCATGCGCATGCTTAAAACGCGTTTTGGCACAAATCCATGTGCGGGTGCTAAAAAGAGCAGCATCGGCATGCTTTTCACGTCGTTTGGTAGAAATCCACACGCGCGTTCTGCCAAAAGCACCATTTGCATGCCTATCGTGTGGTTTTGCAGAAAACTGCGTCCGCGTCTACCAAAAGATGCATGCGCATGCTTAAAACGCGCTTTGGCACAAATCCATGTGCGGATGTTAAAAAGAGCAGCATCGGCATGCTTTTCACGTCGTTTGGTAGAAATCCACACGCGCGTTCTGCCAAAAGCACCATTTGCATGCATATCGTGTGGTTTTGCAGAAAACTGCGTCCGCGTCTACCAAAAGATGCATGTGCATGCTAAAAACGCGTTTTGGCACAAATCCATGTGCGGATGTTAAAAAGAGCAGCATCGGCATGCTTTTCACGTCGTTTGGTAGAAATCCACGCGCGCGTTCTGCCAAAAGCACCATTTGCATGCATATCGTGTGGTTTTGCAGAAAACTGCGTCCGCGTCTACCAAAAGATGCATGCGCATGCTTAAAACGCGTTTTGGCACAAATCCATGTGCGGGTGCTAAAAAGAGCAGCATCGGCATGCTTTTCACGTCGTTTG
Organism: Dermacentor variabilis; assembly: GCF_050947875.1. Classification (NCBI taxonomy): domain Eukaryota; kingdom Metazoa; phylum Arthropoda; class Arachnida; order Ixodida; family Ixodidae; genus Dermacentor; species Dermacentor variabilis. The sequence continues at coordinate 29,953 of NW_027460278.1, forward strand.
GTAGAAATCCACACGCGCGTTCAGCCAAAAGCACCATTTGCATGCCTATCGTGTGGTTTTGCAGAAAACTGCGTCCGCGTCTACCAAAAGATGCATGCGCATGCTTAAAACGCGCTTTGGCACAAATCCATGTGCGGATGTTAAAAAGAGCAGCATCGGCATGCTTTTCACGTCGTTTGGTAGAAATCCACGCGCGCGTTCTGCCAAAAGCACCATTTGCATGCATATCGTGTGGTTTTGCAGAAAACTGCTTCCGCGTCTACCAAAAGATGCATGCGCATGCTTAAAACGCGTTTTGGCACAAATCACTGTGCGGGTGCTAAAAAGAGCAACATCGGCATGCTTTTCACGTCGTTTGGTAGAAATCCACACGCGCGTTCTGCCAAAAGCACCATTTGCATGCATATCGTGTGGTTTTGCAGAAAACTGCGTCCGCGTCTACCAAAAGATGCATGCGCATGCTTAAAACGCGCTTTGGCACAAATCCATATGCGGATGGTAAAAAGAGCAGCGTCGGCATGCTTTTCACGTCGTTTGGTAGAAATCCACGCGCGCGTTCTGCCAAAAGCACCATTTGCATGCATATCGTGTGGTTTTGCAGAAAACTGCGTCCGCGTCTACCAAAAGATGCATGCGCATGCTTAAAACGCGCTTTGGCACAAATCCATGTGCGGATGTTAAAAAGAGCAGCATCGGCATGCTTTTCACGTCGTTTGGTAGAAATCCACGCGCGCGTTCTGCCAAAAGCACCATTTGCATGCATATCGTGTGGTTTTGCAGAAAACTGCTTCCGCGTCTACCAAAAGATGCATGCGCATGCTTAAAACGCGTTTTGGCACAAATCACTGTGCGGGTGCTAAAAAGAGCAACATCGGCATGCTTTTCACGTCGTTTGGTAGAAATCCACACGCGCGTTCTGCCAAAAGCACCATTTGCATGCATATCGTGTGGTTTTGCAGAAAACTGCGTCCGCGTCTACCAAAAGATGCATGTGCATGCTAAAAACGCGTTTTGGCACAAATTCATGTGCGGGTGCTAAAAAGAGCAGCATCGGCATGCTTTTCACGTCGTTTCGTAGAAATCCACACGCGCGTTCTGCCAAAAGCACCATTTGCATGCCTATCGTGTGGTTTTGCAGAAAACTGCGTCCGCGTCTACCAAAAGATGCATGCGCATGCTTAAAACGCGCTTTGGCACAAATCCATGTGCGGATGTTAAAAAGAGCAGCATCGGCATGCTTTTCACGTCGTTTGGTAGAAATCCACGCGCGCGTTCTGCCAAAAGCACCATTTGCATGCATATCGTGTGGTTTTGCAGAAAACTGCGTCCGCGTCTACCAAAAGATGCATGCGCATGCTTAAAACGCGTTTTGGCACAAATCCATGTGCGGGTGCTAAAAAGAGCAGCATCGGCATGCTTTTCACGTCGTTTGGTAGAAATCCACACGCGCGTTCTGCCAAAAGCACCATTTGCATGCCTATCGTGTGGTTTTGCAGAAAACTGCGTCCGCGTCTACCAAAAGATGCATGCGCATGCTTAAAACGCGCTTTGGCACAAATCCATGTGCGGATGTTAAAAAGAGCAGCATCGGCATGCTTTTCACGTCGTTTGGTAGAAATCCACACGCGCGTTCTGCCAAAAGCACCATTTGCATGCATATCGTGTGGTTTTGCAGAAAACTGCGTCCGCGTCTACCAAAAGATGCATGTGCATGCTAAAAACGCGTTTTGGCACAAATCCATGTGCGGGTGCTAAAAAGAGCAGCATCGGCATGCTTTTCACGTCGTTTGGTAGAAATCCACACGCGCGTTCTGCCAAAAGCACCATTTGCATGCATATCGTGTGGTTTTGCAGAAAACTGCGTCCGCGTCTACGAAAAGATGCATGTGCATGCTAAAAACGCGTTTTGGCACAAATCCATGTGCGGGTGCTAAAAAGAGCAGCATCGGCATGCTTTTCACGTCGTTTGGTAGAAATCCACACGCGCGTTCTGCCAAAAGCACCATTTGCATGCCTATCGTGTGGTTTTGCAGAAAACTGCGTCCGCGTCTACCAAAAGATGCATGCGCATGCTTAAAACGCGCTTTGGCACAAATCCATGTGCGGATGTTAAAAAGAGCAGCATCGGCATGCTTTTCACGTCGTTTGGTAGAAATCCACGCGCGCGTTCTGCCAAAAGCTGCATATCGTGTGGTTTTGCAGAAAAATGCGTCCGCGTCTACCAAAAGATGCATGCGCATGTTTAAAACGCGTTTTGGCACAAATCCATGTGCGGGTGCTAAAAAGAGCAGCATCGGCATGCTTTTCACGTCGTTTGGTAGAAATCCACACGCGCGTTCTGCCAAAAGCACCATTTGCATGCCTATCGTGTGGTTTTGCAGAAAACTGCGTCCGCGTCTACCAAAAGATGCATGCGCATGCTTAAAACGCGCTTTGGCACAAATCCATGTGCGGATGTTAAAAAGAGCAGCATCGGCATGCTTTTCACGTCGTTTGGTAGAAATCCACACGCGCGTTCTGCCAAAAGCACCATTTGCATGCATATCGTGTGGTTTTGCAGAAAACTGCGTCCGCGTCTACCAAAAGATGCATGTGCATGCTAAAAACGCGTTTTGGCACAAATCCATGTGCGGATGTTAAAAAGAGCAGCATCGGCATGCTTTTCACGTCGTTTGGTAGAAATCCACACGCGCGTTCTGCCAAAAGCACCATTTGCATGCCTATCGTGTGGTTTTGCAGAAAACTGCGTCCGCGTCTACCAAAAGATGCATGCGCATGCTTAAAACGCGCTTTGGCACAAATCCATGTGCGGATGTTAAAAAGAGCAGCATCGGCATGCTTTTCACGTCGTTTGGTAGAAATCCACGCGCGCGTTCTGCCAAAAGCTGCATATCGTGTGGTTTTGCAGAAAAATGCGTCCGCGTCTACCAAAAGATGCATGCGCATGTTTAAAACGCGTTTTGGCACAAATCCATGTGCGGGTGCTAAAAAGAGCAGCATCGGCATGCTTTTCACGTCGTTTGGTAGAAATCCACACGCGCGTTCTGCCAAAAGCACCATTTGCATGCCTATCGTGTGGTTTTGCAGAAAACTGCGTCCGCGTCTACCAAAAGATGCATGCGCATGCTTAAAACGCGCTTTGGCACAAATCCATGTGCGGATGTTAAAAAGAGCAGCATCGGCATGCTTTTCACGTCGTTTGGTAGAAATCCACACGCGCGTTCTGCCAAAAGCACCATTTGCATGCATATCGTGTGGTTTTGCAGAAAACTGCGTCCGCGTCTACCAAAAGATGCATGTGCATGCTAAAAACGCGTTTTGGCACAAATCCATGTGCGGATGTTAAAAAGAGCAGCATCGGCATGCTTTTCACGTCGTTTGGTAGAAATCCACACGCGCGTTCTGCCAAAAGCACCATTTGCATGCCTATCGTGTGGTTTTGCAGAAAACTGCGTCCACGTCTACCAAAAGATGCATGCGCATGCTTAAAACGCGCTTTGGCACAAATCCATGTGCGGATGTTAAAAAGAGCAGCATCGGCATGCTTTTCACGTCGTTTGGTAGAAATCCACGCGCGCGTTCTGCCAAAAGCACCATTTGCATGCATATCGTGTGGTTTTGCAGAAAACTGCGTCCGCGTCTACCAAAAGATGCATGCGCATGCTTAAAACGCGTTTTGGCACAAATCCATGTGCGGGTGCTAAAAAGAGCAGCATCGGCATGCTTTTCACGTCGTTTGGTAGAAATCCACACGCGCGTTCTGCCAAAAGCACCATTTGCATGCCTATCGTGTGGTTTTGCAGAAAACTGCGTCCGCGTCTACCAAAAGATGCATGCGCATGCTTAAAACGCGTTTTGGCACAAATCCATGTGCGGGTGCTAAAAAGAGCAGCATCGGCATGCTTTTCACGTCGTTTGGTAGAAATCCACACGCGCGTTCTGCCAAAAGCACCATTTGCATGCATATCGTGTGGTTTTGCTGAAAACTGCGTCCGCGTCTACCAAAAGATGCATGTGCATGCTAAAAACGCGCTTTGGCAGAACGGACGCAGACGCAGTTTTCTGCAAAACCACACGATATGCATGCAAATGGTGCTTTTGGCAGAACGCGCGTGTGGATTTCTACCAAACGACGTGAAAAGCATGCCGATGCTGCTCTTTTTAGCACCCGCACATGGATTTGTGCCAAAACGCGTTTTTAGCATGCGCATGCATCTTTTGGTAGACGCGGACGCAGTTTTCTGCAAAACCACACGATATGCATGCAAATGTTAAAAAGAGCAGCATCGGCATGCTTTTCACGTCGTTTGGTAGAAATCCACACGCGCGTTCTGCCAAAAGCACCATTTGCATGCCTATCGTGTGGTTTTGCAGAAAACTGCGTCCGCGTCTACCAAACGATGCATGCGCATGCTTAAAACGCGCTTTGGCACAAATACATGTGCGGATGTTAAAAAGAGCAGCATCGGCATGCTTTTCACGTCGTTTGGTAGAAATCCACGCGCGCGTTCTGCCAAAAGCACCATTTGCATGCCTATCGTGTGGTTTTGCAGAAAACTGCGTCCGCGTCTACCAAAATATGCATGCGCATGCTTAAAACGCGCTTTGGCACAAATCCATGTGCGGGTGCTAAAAAGAGCAGCATCGGCATGCTTTTCACGTCATTTGGTAGAACTCCACACGCGCGTTCTGCCAAAAGCACCATTTGCATGCCTATCGTGTGGTTTTGCAGAAAACTGCGTCCGCGTCTACCAAAAGATGCATGCGCATGCTTAAAACGCGCTTTGGCACAAATCCATGTGCGGATGTTAAAAAGAGCAGCATCGGCATGCTTTTCACGTCGTTTGGTAGAAATCCACACGCGCGTTCTGCCAAAAGCACCATTTGCATGCATATCGTGTGGTTTTGCAGAAAACTGCGTCCGCGTCTACCAAAAGATGCATGTGCATGCTAAAAACGCGTTTTGGCACAAATCCATGTGCGGATGTTAAAAAGAGCAGCATCGGCATGCTTTTCACGTCGTTTGGTAGAAATCCACACGCGCGTTCTGCCAAAAGCACCATTTGCATGCCTATCGTGTGGTTTTGCAGAAAACTGCGTCCACGTCTACCAAAAGATGCATGCGCATGCTTAAAACGCGCTTTGGCACAAATCCATGTGCGGATGTTAAAAAGAGCAGCATCGGCATGCTTTTCACGTCGTTTGGTAGAAATCCACGCGCGCGTTCTGCCAAAAGCACCATTTGCATGCATATCGTGTGGTTTTGCAGAAAACTGCGTCCGCGTCTACCAAAAGATGCATGCGCATGCTTAAAACGCGTTTTGGCACAAATCCATGTGCGGGTGCTAAAAAGAGCAGCATCGGCATGCTTTTCACGTCGTTTGGTAGAAATCCACACGCGCGTTCTGCCAAAAGCACCATTTGCATGCCTATCGTGTGGTTTTGCAGAAAACTGCGTCCGCGTCTACCAAAAGATGCATGCGCATGCTTAAAACGCGTTTTGGCACAAATCCATGTGCGGGTGCTAAAAAGAGCAGCATCGGCATGCTTTTCACGTCGTTTGGTAGAAATCCACACGCGCGTTCTGCCAAAAGCACCATTTGCATGCCTATCGTGTGGTTTTGCAGAAAACTGCGTCCGCGTCTACCAAAAGATGCATGCGCATGCTTAAAACGCGCTTTGGCACAAATCCATGTGCGGATGTTAAAAAGAGCAGCATCGGCATGCTTTTCACGTCGTTTGGTAGAAATCCACGCGCGCGTTCTGCCAAAAGCACCATTTGCATGCATATCGTGTGGTTTTGCAGAAAACTGCGTCCGCGTCTACCAAAAGATGCATGCGCATGCTTAAAACGCGTTTTGGCACAAATCCATGTGCGGGTGCTAAAAAGAGCAGCATCGGCATGCTTTTCACGTCGTTTGGTAGAAACCCACACGCGCGTTCTGCCAAAAGCACCATTTGCATGCCTATCGTGTGGTTTTGCAGAAAACTGCGTCCGCGTCTACCAAAAGATGCATGCGCATGCTTAAAACGGGCTTTGGCACAAATCCATGTGCGGATATTAAAAAGAGCAGCATCGGCATGCTTTTCACGTCGTTTGGTAGAAATCCACACGCGCGTTCTGCCAAAAGCACCATTTGCATGCATATCGTGTGGTTTTGCAGAAAACTGCGTCCGCGCCTACCAAAAGATGCATGTGCATGCTAAAAACGCGTTTTGGCACAAATCCATGTGCGGGTGCTAAAAAGAGCAGCATCGGCATGCTTTTCACGTCGTTTGGTAGAAATCCACACGCGCGTTCTGCCAAAAGCACCATTTGCATGCATATCGTGTGGTTTTGCAGAAAACTGCGTCCGCGTCTACCAAAAGATGCATGCGCATGCTTAAAACGCGCTTTGGCACAAATCCATGTGCGGATGTTAAAAAGAGCAGCGTCGGCATGCTTTTCACGTCGTTTGGTAGAAATCCACGCGCGTGTTCTGCCAAAAGCACCATTTGCATGCATATCGTGTGGTTTTGCAGAAAACTGCGTCCGCGTCTACCAAAAGATGCATGCGCATGCTTAAAACGCGTTTTGGCACAAATCCATGTGCGGGTGCTAAAAAGAGCAGCATCGGCATGCTTTTCACGTCGTTTGGTAGAAATCCACACGCGCGTTCTGCCAAAAGCACCATTTGCATGCATATCGTGTGGTTTTGCAGAAAACTGCGTCCGCGTCTACCAAAAGATGCATGTGCATGCTAAAAACGCGTTTTGGCACAAATCCATGTGCGGGTGCTAAAAAGAGCAGCATCGGCATGCTTTTCACGTCGTTTGGTAGAAATCCACGCGCGCGTTCTGCCAAAAGCACCATTTGCATGCCTATCGTGTGGTTTTGCAGAAAACTGCGTCCGCGTCTACCAAAAGATGCATGCGCATGCTTAAAACGCGTTTTGGCACAAATCCATGTGCGGATGTTAAAAAGAGCAGCATCGGCATGCTTTTCACGTCGTTTGGTAGAAATCCACACGCGCGTTCTGCCAAAAGCACCATTTGCATGCATATCGTGTGGTTTTGCTGAAAACTGCGTCCGCGTCTACCAAAAGATGCATGTGCATGCTAAAAACGCGTTTTGGCAGAACGGACGCAGACGCAGTTTTCTGCAAAACCACACGATATGCATGCAAATGGTGCTTTTGGCAGAACGCGCGTGTGGATTTCTACCAAACGACGTGAAAAGCATGCCGATGCTGCTCTTTTTAGCACCCGCACATGGATTTGTGCCAAAACGCGTTTTTAGCATGCGCATGCATCTTTTGGTAGACGCGGACGCAGTTTTCTGCAAAACCACACGATATGCATGCAAATGTTAAAAAGAGCAGCATCGGCATGCTTTTCACGTCGTTTGGTAGAAATCCACACGCGCGTTCTGCCAAAAGCACCATTTGCATGCCTATCGTGTGGTTTTGCAGAAAACTGCGTCCGCGTCTACCAAACGATGCATGCGCATGCTTAAAACGCGCTTTGGCACAAATACATGTGCGGATGTTAAAAAGAGCAGCATCGGCATGCTTTTCACGTCGTTTGGTAGAAATCCACGCGCGCGTTCTGCCAAAAGCACCATTTGCATGCCTATCGTGTGGTTTTGCAGAAAACTGCGTCCGCGTCTACCAAAATATGCATGCGCATGCTTAAAACGCGCTTTGGCACAAATCCATGTGCGGGTGCTAAAAAGAGCAGCATCGGCATGCTTTTCACGTCGTTTGGTAGAACTCCACACGCGCGTTCTGCCAAAAGCACCATTTGCATGCCTATCGTGTGGTTTTGCAGAAAACTGCGTCCGCGTCTACCAAAAGATGCATGCGCATGCTTAAAACGCGCTTTGGCACAAATCCATGTGCGGATGTTAAAAAGAGCAGCATCGGCATGCTTTTCACGTCGTTTGGTAGAAATCCACACGCGCGTTCTGCCAAAAGCACCATTTGCATGCATATCGTGTGGTTTTGCAGAAAACTGCGTCCGCGTCTACCAAAAGATGCATGTGCATGCTAAAAACGCGTTTTGGCACAAATCCATGTGCGGATGTTAAAAAGAGCAGCATCGGCATGCTTTTCACGTCGTTTGGTAGAAATCCACACGCGCGTTCTGCCAAAAGCACCATTTGCATGCCTATCGTGTGGTTTTGCAGAAAACTGCGTCCACGTCTACCAAAAGATGCATGCGCATGCTTAAAACGCGCTTTGGCACAAATCCATGTGCGGATGTTAAAAAGAGCAGCATCGGCATGCTTTTCACGTCGTTTGGTAGAAATCCACGCGCGCGTTCTGCCAAAAGCACCATTTGCATGCATATCGTGTGGTTTTGCAGAAAACTGCGTCCGCGTCTACCAAAAGATGCATGCGCATGCTTAAAACGCGTTTTGGCACAAATCCATGTGCGGGTGCTAAAAAGAGCAGCATCGGCATGCTTTTCACGTCGTTTGGTAGAAATCCACACGCGCGTTCTGCCAAAAGCACCATTTGCATGCCTATCGTGTGGTTTTGCAGAAAACTGCGTCCGCGTCTACCAAAAGATGCATGCGCATGCTTAAAACGCGTTTTGGCACAAATCCATGTGCGGGTGCTAAAAAGAGCAGCATCGGCATGCTTTTCACGTCGTTTGGTAGAAATCCACACGCGCGTTCTGCCAAAAGCACCATTTGCATGCCTATCGTGTGGTTTTGCAGAAAACTGCGTCCGCGTCTACCAAAAGATGCATGCGCATGCTTAAAACGCGCTTTGGCACAAATCCATGTGCGGATGTTAAAAAGAGCAGCATCGGCATGCTTTTCACGTCGTTTGGTAGAAATCCACGCGCGCGTTCTGCCAAAAGCACCATTTGCATGCATATCGTGTGGTTTTGCAGAAAACTGCGTCCGCGTCTACCAAAAGATGCATGCGCATGCTTAAAACGCGTTTTGGCACAAATCCATGTGCGGGTGCTAAAAAGAGCAGCATCGGCATGCTTTTCACGTCGTTTGGTAGAAATCCACACGCGCGTTCTGCCAAAAGCACCATTTGCATGCCTATCGTGTGGTTTTGCAGAAAACTGCGTCCGCGTCTACCAAAAGATGCATGCGCATGCTTAAAACGGGCTTTGGCACAAATCCATGTGCGGATATTAAAAAGAGCAGCATCGGCATGCTTTTCACGTCGTTTGGTAGAAATCCACACGCGCGTTCTGCCAAAAGCACCATTTGCATGCATATCGTGTGGTTTTGCAGAAAACTGCGTCCGCGCCTACCAAAAGATGCATGTGCATGCTAAAAACGCGTTTTGGCACAAATCCATGTGCGGGTGCTAAAAAGAGCAGCATCGGCATGCTTTTCACGTCGTTTGGTAGAAATCCACACGCGCGTTCTGCCAAAAGCACCATTTGCATGCATATCGTGTGGTTTTGCAGAAAACTGCGTCCGCGTCTACCAAAAGATGCATGCGCATGCTTAAAACGCGCTTTGGCACAAATCCATGTGCGGATGTTAAAAAGAGCAGCGTCGGCATGCTTTTCACGTCGTTTGGTAGAAATCCACGCGCGTGTTCTGCCAAAAGCACCATTTGCATGCATATCGTGTGGTTTTGCAGAAAACTGCGTCCGCGTCTACCAAAAGATGCATGCGCATGCTTAAAACGCGTTTTGGCACAAATCCATGTGCGGGTGCTAAAAAGAGCAGCATCGGCATGCTTTTCACGTCGTTTGGTAGAAATCCACACGCGCGTTCTGCCAAAAGCACCATTTGCATGCATATCGTGTGGTTTTGCAGAAAACTGCGTCCGCGTCTACCAAAAGATGCATGTGCATGCTAAAAACGCGTTTTGGCACAAATCCATGTGCGGGTGCTAAAAAGAGCAGCATCGGCATGCTTTTCACGTCGTTTGGTAGAAATCCACGCGCGCGTTCTGCCAAAAGCACCATTTGCATGCCTATCGTGTGGTTTTGCAGAAAACTGCGTCCGCGTCTACCAAAAGATGCATGCGCATGCTTAAAACGCGTTTTGGCACAAATCCATGTGCGGATGTTAAAAAGAGCAGCATCGGCATGCTTTTCACGTCGTTTGGTAGAAATCCACGCGCGCGTTCTGCCAAAAGCACCATTTGCATGCATATCGTGTGGTTTTGCAGAAAACTGCGTCCGCGTCTACCAAAAGATGCATGCGCATGCTTAAAACGCGTTTTGGCACAAATCCATGTGCGGGTGCTAAAAAGAGCAGCATCGGCATGCTTTTCACGTCGTTTGGTAGAAATCCACACGCGCGTTCTGCCAAAAGCACCATTTGCATGCCTATCGTGTGGTTTTGCAGAAAACTGCGTCCGCGTCTACCAAAAGATGCATGCGCATGCTTAAAACGCGCTTTGGCACAAATCCATGTGCGGATGTTAAAAAGAGCAGCATCGGCATGCTTTTCACGTCGTTTGGTAGAAATCCACACGCGCCTTCTGCCAAAAGCACCATTTGCATGCATATCGTGTGGTTTTGCAGAAAACTGCGTCCGCGTCTACCAAAAGATGCATGTGCATGCTAAAAACGCGTTTTGGCACAAATCCATGTGCGGGTGCTAAAAAGAGCAAGATCAGCATGCTTTTCACGTCGTTTGGTAGAAATCCACGCGCGCGTTCTGCCAAAAGCACCATTTGCATGCATATCGTGTGGTTTTGCAGAAAACTGCGTCCGCGTCTACCAAAAGATGCATGCGCATGCTTAAAACGCGTTTTGGCACAAATCCATGTGCGGGTGCTAAAAAGAGCAGCATCGGCATGCTTTTCACGTCGTTTGGTAGAAATCCACACGCGCGTTCTGCCAAAAGCACCATTTGCATGCCTATCGTGTGGTTTTGCAGAAAACTGCGTCCGCGTCTACCAAAAGATGCATGCGCATGCTTAAAACGCGTTTTGGCACAAATCCATGTGCGGGTGCTAAAAAGAGCAGCATCGGCATGCTTTTCACGTCGTTTGGTAGAAATCCACACGCGCGTTCTGCCAAAAGCACCATTTGCATGCCTATCGTGTGGTTTTGCAGAAAACTGCGTCCGCGTCTACCAAAAGATGCATGCGCATGCTTAAAACGCGCTTTGGCACAAATCCATGTGCGGATGTTAAAAAGAGCAGCATCGGCATGCTTTTCACGTCGTTTGGTAGAAATCCACGCGCGCGTTCTGCCAAAAGCACCATTTGCATGCATATCGTGTGGTTTTGCAGAAAACTGCGTCCGCGTCTACCAAAAGATGCATGCGCATGCTTAAAACGCGTTTTGGCACAAATCCATGTGCGGGTGCTAAAAAGAGCAGCATCGGCATGCTTTTCACGTCGTTTGGTAGAAATCCACACGCGCGTTCTGCCAAAAGCACCATTTGCATGCCTATCGTGTGGTTTTGCAGAAAACTGCGTCCGCGTCTACCAAAAGATGCATGCGCATGCTTAAAACGCGCTTTGGCACAAATCCATGTGCGGATGTTAAAAAGAGCAGCATCGGCATGCTTTTCACGTCGTTTGGTAGAAATCCACACGCGCGTTCTGCCAAAAGCACCATTTGCATGCATATCGTGTGGTTTTGCAGAAAACTGCGTCCGCGCCTACCAAAAGATGCATGTGCATGCTAAAAACGCGTTTTGGCACAATTCCATGTGCGGGTGCTAAAAAGAGCAGCATCGGCATGCTTTTCACGTCGTTTGGTAGAAATCCACACGCGCGTTCTGCCAAAAGCACCATTTGCATGCATATCGTGTGGTTTTGCAGAAAACTGCGTCCGCGTCTACCAAAAGATGCATGCGCATGCTCAAAACGCGCTTTGGCACAAATCCATGTGCGGATGTTAAAAAGAGCAGCGTCGGCATGCTTTTCACGTCGTTTGGTAGAAATCCACGCGCGTGTTCTGCCAAAAGCACCATTTGCATGCATATCGTGTGGTTTTGCAGAAAACTGCGTCCGCGTCTACCAAAAGATGCATGCGCATGCTTAAAACGCGTTTTGGCACAAATCCATGTGCGGGTGCTAAAAAGAGCAGCATCGGCATGCTTTTCACGTCGTTTGGTAGAAATCCACACGCGCGTTCTGCCAAAAGCACCATTTGCATGCATATCGTGTGGTTTTGCAGAAAACTGCGTCCGCGTCTACCAAAAGATGCATGTGCATGCTAAAAACGCGTTTTGGCACAAATCCATGTGCGGGTGCTAAAAAGAGCAGCATCGGCATGCTTTTCACGTCGTTTGGTAGAAATCCACGCGCGCGTTCTGCCAAAAGCACCATTTGCATGCCTATCGTGTGGTTTTGCAGAAAACTGCGTCCGCGTCTACCAAAAGATGCATGCGCATGCTTAAAACGCGTTTTGGCACAAATCCATGTGCGGATGTTAAAAAGAGCAGCATCGGCATGCTTTTCACGTCGTTTGGTAGAAATCCACGCGCGCGTTCTGCCAAAAGCACCATTTGCATGCATATCGTGTGGTTTTGCAGAAAACTGCGTCCGCGTCTACCAAAAGATGCATGCGCATGCTTAAAACGCGTTTTGGCACAAATCCATGTGCGGGTGCTAAAAAGAGCAGCATCGGCATGCTTTTCACGTCGTTTGGTAGAAATCCACACGCGCGTTCTGCCAAAAGCACCATTTGCATGCCTATCGTGTGGTTTTGCAGAAAACTGCGTCCGCGTCTACCAAAAGATGCATGCGCATGCTTAAAACGCGCTTTGGCACAAATCCATGTGCGGATGTTAAAAAGAGCAGCATCGGCATGCTTTTCACGTCGTTTGGTAGAAATCCACACGCGCGTTCTGCCAAAAGCACCATTTGCATGCATATCGTGTGGTTTTGCAGAAAACTGCGTCCGCGTCTACCAAAAGATGCATGTGCATGTTAAAACCCCTTTTGGCACAAATCCATGTGCGGGTGCTAAAAAGAGCAGCATCGGCATGCTTTTCACGTCGTTTGGTAGAAATCCACACGCGCGTTCTGCCAAAAGCACCATTTGCATGCCTATCGTGTGGTTTTGCAGAAAACTGCGTCCGCGTCTACCAAAAGATGCATGCGCATGCTTAAAACGCGCTTTGGCACAAATCCATGTGCGGATGTTAAAAAGAGCAGCATCGGCATGCTTTTCACGTCGTTTGGTAGAAATCCACGCGCGCGTTCTGCCAAAAGCACCATTTGCATGCATATCGTGTGGTTTTGCAGAAAACTGCGTCCGCGTCTACCAAAAGATGCATGCGCATGCTTAAAACGCGTTTTGGCACAAATCCATGTGCGGGTGCTAAAAAGAGCAGCAACGGCATGCTTTTCACGTCGTTTGGTAGAAATCCACACGCGCGTTCTGCCAAAAGCACCATTTGCATGCCTATCGTGTGGTTTTGCAGAAAACTGCGTCCGCGTCTACCAAAAGATGCATGCGCATGCTTAAAACGCGCTTTGGCACAAATCCATGTGCGGATGTTAAAAAGAGCAGCATCGGCATGCTTTTCACGTCGTTTGGTAGAAATCCACACGCGCGTTTTGCCAGAAGCACCATTTGCATGCATATCGTGTGGTTTTGCTGAAAACTGCGTCCGCGTCTACCAAAAGATGCATGTGCATGCTAAAAACGCGTTTTGGCACAAATCCATGTGCGGATGTTAAAAAGAGCAGCATCGGCATGCTTTTCACGTCGTTTGGTAGAAGTCCACGCGCGCGTTCTGCCAAAAGCACCATTTGCAGAAAACTGCGTCCGCGTCTACCAAAAGATGCATGCGCATGCTTAAAACGCGTTTTGGCACAAATCCATGTGCGGGTGCTAAAAAGAGCAGCATCGGCATGCTTTTCACGTCGTTTGGTAGAAATCCACACGCGCGTTCTGCCAAAAGCACCATTTGCATGCATATCGTGTGGTTTTGCAGAAAACTGCGTCCGCGTCTACCAAAAGATGCATGCGCATGCTTAAAACGCGCTTTGGCAATCCATGTGCGGGTGCTAAAAAGAGCAGCATCGGCATGCTTTTCACGTCGTTTGGTAGAAATCCACACGCGCGTTCTGCCAAAAGCACAATTTGCATGCCTATCGTGTGGTTTTGCAGAAAACTGCGTCCGCGTCTACCAAAAGATGCATGCGCATGCTTAAAACGCGCTTTGGCACAAATCCATGTGCGGGTGCTAAAAAGAGCAGCATCGGCATGCTTTTCACGTCGTTTGGTAGAAATCCACACGCGCGTTCTGCCAAAAGCACCATTTGCATGCATATCGTGTGGTTTTGCAGAAAACTGCGTCCGCGTCTACCAAAAGATGCATGTGCATGCTAAAAACGCGTTTTGGCACAAATCCATGTGCGGGTGCTAAAAAGAGCAGCATCGGCATGCTTTTCACGTCGTTTGGTAGAAATCCACACGCGCGTTCTGCCAAAAGCACCATTTGCATGCCTATCGTGTGGTTTTGCTGAAAACTGCGTCCGCGTCTACCAAAAGATGCATGCACATGCTTAAAACGCGCTTTGGCACAAATCCATGTGCGGATGTTAAAAAGAGCAGCATCGGCATGCTTTTCACGTCGTTTGGTAGAAATCCACGCGCGCGTTCTGCCAAAAGCACCATTTGCATGCATATCGTGTGGTTTTGCAGAAAACTGCGTCCGCGTCTACCAAAAGATGCATGTGCATGCTAAAAACGCGTTTTGGCACAAATCCATGTGCGGATGTTAAAAAAAACAGCAGCATCGGCATGCTTTTCACGTCGTTTGGTAGAAATCCACGCGCGCGTTCTGCCAAAAGCACCATTTGCATGCATATCGTGTGGTTTTGCAGAAAACTGCGTCCGCGTCTACCAAAAGATGCATGCGCATGCTTAAAACGCGTTTTGGCACAAATCCATGTGCGGGTGCTAAAAAGAGCAGCATCGGCATGCTTTTCACGTCGTTTGGTAGAAATCCACACGCGCGTTCTGCCAAAAGCACCATTTGCATGCATATCGTGTGGTTTTGCAGAAAACTGCGTCCGCGTCTACCAAAAGATGCATGTGCATGCTAAAAACGCGTTTTGGCACAAATCCATGTGCGGGTGCTAAAAAGAGCAGCATCGGCATGCTTTTCACGTCGTTTGGTAGAAATCCACGCGCGCGTTCTGCCAAAAGCACCATTTGCATGCCTATCGTGTGGTTTTGCAGAAAACTGCGTCCGCGTCTACCAAAAGATGCATGCGCATGCTTAAAACGCGTTTTGGCACAAATCCATGTGCGGGTGCTAAAAAGAGCAGCATCGGCATGCTTTTCACGTCGTTTGGTAGAAATCCACGCGCGCGTTCTGCCAAAAGCACCATTTGCATGCATATCGTGTGGTTTTGCAGAAAACTGCGTCCGCGTCTACCAAAAGATGCATGCGCATGCTTAAAACGCGTTTTGGCACAAATCCATGTGCGGATGTTAAAAAGAGCAGCATCGGCATGCTTTTCACGTCGTTTGGTAGAAATCCACGCGCGCGTTCTGCCAAAAGCACCATTTGCATGCATATCGTGTGGTTTTGCAGAAAACTGCGTCCGCGTCTACCAAAAGATGCATGCGCATGCTTAAAACGCGCTTTGGCACAAATCCATGTGCGGATGTTAAAAAGAGCAGCATCGGCATGCTTTTCACGTCGTTTGGTAGAAATCCACGCGCGCGTTCTGCCAAAAGCACCATTTGCATGCATATCGTGTGGTTTTGCAGAAAACTGCGTCCGCGTCTACCAGAAGATGCATGCGCATGCTTAAAACGCGTTTTGGCACAAATCCATGTGCGGGTGCTAAAAAGAGCAGCATCGGCATGCTTTTCACGTCGTTTGGTAGAAATCCACACGCGCGTTCTGCCAAAAGCACCATTTGCATGCATATCGTGTGGTTTTGCAGAAAACTGTGTCCGCGTCTACCAAAAGATGCATGTGCATGCTAAAAACGCGTTTTGGCACAAATCCATGTGCGGGTGCTAAAAAGAGCAGCATCGGCATGCTTTTCACGTCGTTTGGTAGAAATCCACGCGCGCGTTCTGCCAAAAGCACCATTTGCATGCCTATCGTGTGGTTTTGCAGAAAACTGCGTCCGCGTCTACCAAAAGATGCATGCGCATGCTTAAAACGCGCTTTGGCACAAATCCATGTGCGGATGTTAAAAAGAGCCGCATCGGCATGCTTTTCACGTCGTTTGGTAGAAATCCACGTGCGCGTTCTGCCAAAAGCACCATTTGCATGCATATCGTGTGCTTTTGCAGAAAACTGCGTCCGCGTCTACCAAAAGATGCATGCGCATGCTTAAAACGCGTTTCGGCACAAATCCATGTGCGGGTGCTAAAAAGAGCAGCATCGGCATGCTTTTCACGTCGTTTGGTAGAAATCCACGCGCGCGTTCTGCCAAAAGCACCATTTGCATGCCTATCGTGTGGTTTTGCAGAAAACTGCGTCCGCGTCTACCAAAAGATGCATGCGCATGCTTAAAACGCGTTTTGGCACAAATCCATGTGCGGGTGCTAAAAAGAGCAGCATCGGCATGCTTTTCACGTCGTTTGGTAGAAATCCACACGCGCGTTCTGCCAAAAGCACCATTTGCATGCATATCGTGTGGTTTTGCAGAAAACTGCGTCCGCGTCTACCAAAAGATGCATGTGCATGCTAAAAACGCGTTTTGGCACAAATCCATGTGCGGGTGCTAAAAAGAGCAGCATCGGCATGCTTTTCACGTCGTTTGGTTGAAATCCACGCGTGCGTTCTGCCAAAACCACCATTTGCATGCATATCGTGTGGTTTTGCAGAAAACTGCGTCCCCGTCTACCAAAAGATGCATGCGCATGCTTAAAACGCGCTTTGGCACAAATCCATGTGCGGATGTTAAAAAGAGCAGCATCGGCATGCTTTTCACGTCGTTTGGTAGAAATCCACACGCGCGTTCTGCCAAAAGCACCATTTGCATGCCTATCGTGAGGTTTTGCAGAAAACTGCGTCCGCGTCTACCAAAAGATGCATGCGCATGCTTAAAACGCGCTTTGGCACAAATCCATGTGCGTATGTTAAAAAGAGCAGCATCGGCATGCTTTTCACGTCGTTTGGTAGAAATCCACGCGCGCGTTCTGCCAAAAGCACCATTTGCATGCCTATCGTGTGGTTTTGCAGAAAACTGCGTCCGCGTCTACCAAAAGATGCATGCGCATGCTTAAAACGCGTTTTGGCACAAATCCATGTGCGGGTGCTAAAAAGAGCAGCATCGGCATGCTTTTCACGTCGTTTGGTAGAAATCCACGCGCGCGTTCTGCCAAAAGCACCATTTGCATGCATATCGTGTGGTTTTGCAGAAAACTGCGTCCGCGTCTACCAAAAGATGCATGCGCATGCTTAAAACGCGCTTTGGCACAAATCCATGTGCGGATGTTAAAAAGAGCAGCATCGGCATGCTTTTCACGTCGTTTGGTAGAAATCCACGCGCGCGTTCTGCCAAAAGCACCATTTGCATGCCTATCGTGAGGTTTTGTAGAAAACTGCGTCCGCGTCTACCAAAAGATGCATGCGCATGCTTAAAACGCGTTTTGGCACAAATCCATGTGCGGGTGCTAAAAAGAGCAGCATCGGCATGCTTTTCACGTCGTTTGGTAGAAATCCACGCTCGCGTTCTACCAAAAGCACCATTTGCATGCATATCGTTGGTTTTGCAGAAAACTGCGTCCGCGTCTACCAAAAGATGCATGCGCATGCTTAAAACGCGTTTTGGCACAAATCCATGTGCGGGTGCTAAAAAGAGCAGCATCGGCATGCTTTTCACGTCGTTTGGTAGAAATCCACACGCGCGTTCTGCCAAAAGCACCATTTGCATGCATATCGTGTGGTTTTGCAGAAAACTGCGTCCGCGTCTACCAAAAGATGCATGTGCATGCTAAAATCGCGTTTTGGCACAAATCCATGTGCGGGTGCTAAAAAGAGCAGCATCGGCATGCTTTTCACGTCGTTTGGTAGAAATCCACGCGCGCGTTCTGCCAAAAGCACCATTTGCATGCCTATCGTGTGGTTTTGCAGAAAACTGCGTCCGCGTCAACCAAAAGATGCATGCGCATGCTTAAAACGCGTTTTGGCACAAATCCATGTGCGGAGGTTAAAAAGAGCAGCATCGGCATGCTTTTCACGTCGTTTGGTAGAAATCCACGCGCGCGTTCTGCCAAAAGCACCATTTGCATGCATATCGTGTGGTTTTGCAGAAAACTGCGTCCGCGTCTACCAAAAGATGCATGCGCATGCTTAAAACGCGTTTTGGCACAAATCCATGTGCGGGTGCTAAAAAGAGCAGCATCGGCATGCTTTTCACGTCGTTTGGTAGAAATCCACAAGCGCGTTCTGCAAAAAGCACCATTTGCATGCCTATCGTGTGGTTTTGCAGAAAACTGCGTCCGCGTCTACCAAAAGATGCATGCGCATGCTTAAAACGCGCTTTGGCACAAATCCATGTGCGGATGTTAAAAAGAGCAGCATCGGCATGCTTTTCACGTCGTTTGGTAGAAATCCACGCGCGCGTTCTGCCAAAAGCACCATTTGCATGCATATCGTGTGGTTTTGCAGAAAACTGCGTCCGCGTCTACCAAAAGATGCATGCGCATGCTTCAAACGCGTTTTTGGCACAAATCCATGTGCGGGTGCTAAAAAGAGCAGCATCGGCATGCTTTTCACGTCGTTTGGTAGAAATCCACACGCGCGTTCTGCCAAAAGCACCATTTGCATGCCTATCGTGTGGTTTTGCAGAAAACTGCGTCCGCGTCTACCAAAAGATGCATGCGCATGCTTAAAACGCGCTTTGGCACAAATCCATGTGCGGATGTTAAAAAGAGCAGCACCGGCATGCTTTTCACGTCGTTTGGTAGAAATCCACACGCGCGTTCTGCCAAAAGCACCATTTGCATGCATATCGTGTGGTTTTGCAGAAAACTGCGTCCGCGTCTACCAAAAGATGCATGTGCATGCTAAAAACGCGTTTTGGCACAAATCCATGTGCGGATGTGAAAAAGAGCAGCATCGGCATGCTTTTCACGTCGTTTGGTAGAAATCCACACGCGCGTTCTGCCAAAAGCACCATTTGCATGCATATCGTGTGGTTTTGCAGAAAACTGCGTCCGCGTCTACCAAAAGATGCATGTGCATGCTAAAAACGCGTTTTGGCACAAATCCATGTGCGGATGTTAAAAAGAGCAGCATCGGCATGCTTTTCACGTCGTTTGGTAGAAATCCACGCGCGCGTTCTGCCAAAAGCACCATTTGCATGCATATCGTGTGGTTTTGCAGAAAACTGCGTCCGCGTCTACCAAAAGATGCATGCGCATGCTTAAAACGCGTTTTGGCACAAATCCATGTGCGGGTGCTAAAAAGAGCAGCATCGGCATGCTTTTCACGTCGTTTGGTAGAAATCCACACGCGCGTTCTGCCAAAAGCACCATTTGCATGCCTATCGTGTGGTTTTGCAGAAAACTGCGTCCGCGTCTACCAAAAGATGCATGCGCATGCTTAAAACGCGCTTTGGCACAAATCCATGTGCGGGTGCTAAAAAGAGCAGCATCGGCATGCTTTTCACGTCGTTTGGTAGAAATCCACACGCGCGTTCTGCCAAAAGCACCATTTGCATGCATATCGTGTGGTTTTGCAGAAAACTGCGTCCGCGTCTACCAAAAGATGCATGTGCATGCTAAAAACGCGTTTTGGCACAAATCCATGTGCGGGTGCTAAAAACAGCAGCATCGGCATGCTTTTCACGTCGTTTGGTAGAAATCCACACGCGCGTTCTGCCAAAAGCACCATTTGCATGCCTATCGTGTGGTTTTGCAGAAAACTGCGTCCACGTCTACCAAAAGATGCATGCACATGCTTAAAACGCGCTTTGGCACAAATCCATGTGCGGATGTTAAAAAGAGCAGCATCGGCATGCTTTTCACGTCGTTTGGTAGAAATCCACGCGCGCGTTCTGCCAAAAGCACCATTTGCATGCATATCGTGTGGTTTTGCAGAAAACTGCGTCCGCGTCTACCAAAAGATGCATGCGCATGCTTAAAACGCGTTTTGGCACAAATCCATGTGCGGGTGCTAAAAAGAGCAGCATCGGCATGCTTTTCACGTCGTTTGGTAGAAATCCACACGCGCGTTCTGCCAAAAGCACCATTTGCATGCATATCGTGTGGTTTTGCAGAAAACTGCGTCCGCGTCTACCAAAAGATGCATGTGCATGCTAAAAACGCGTATTGGCACAAATCCATGTGCGGATGTTAAAAAAAACAGCAGCATCGGCATGCTTTTCACGTCGTTTGGTAGAAATCCACGCGCGCGTTCTGCCAAAAGCACCATTTGCATGCATATCGTGTGGTTTTGCAGAAAACTGCGTCCGCGTCTACCAAAAGATGCATGCGCATGCTTAAAACGCGTTTTGGCACAAATCCATGTGCGGGTGCTAAAAAGAGCAGCATCGGCATGCTTTTCACGTCGTTTGGTAGAAATCCACACGCGCGTTCTGCCAAAAGCTTCATTTGCATGCATATCGTGTGGTTTTGCAGAAAACTGCGTCCGCGTCTACCAAAAGATGCATGTGCATGCTAAAAACGCGTTTTGGCACAAATCCATGTGCGGGTGCTAAAAAGAGCAGCATCGGCATGCTTTTCACGTCGTTTGGTAGAAATCCACGCGCGCGTTCTTCCAAAAGCACCATTTGCATGCCTATCGTGTGGTTTTGCAGAAAACTGCGTCCGCGTCTACCAAAAGATGCATGCGCATGCTTAAAACGCGCTTTGGCACAAATCCATGTGCGGATGTTAAAAAGAGCAGCATCGGCATGCTTTTCACGTCGTTTGGTAGAAATCCACGCGCGCGTTCTGCCAAAAGCACCATTTGCATGCATATCGTGTGGTTTTGCAGAAAACTGCGTCCGCGTCTACCAAAAGATGCATGCGCATGCTTAAAACGCGTTTTGGCACAAATCCATGTGCGGATGTTAAAAAGAGCAGCATCGGCATGCTTTTCACGTCGTTTGGTAGAAATCCACGCGCGCGTTCTGCCAAAAGCACCATTTGCATGCATATCGTGTGGTTTTGCAGAAAACTGCGTCCGCGTCTACCAAAAGATGCATGCGCATGCTTAAAACGCGCTTTGGCACAAATCCATGTGCGGATGTTAAAAAGAGCAGCATCGGCATGCTTTTCACGTCGTTTGGTAGAAATCCACGCGCGCGTTCTGCCAAAAGCACCATTTGCATGCATATCGTGTGGTTTTGCAGAAAACTGCGTCCGCGTCTACCAAAAGATGCATGCGCATGCTTAAAACGCGTTTTGGCACAAATCCATGTGCGGGTGCTAAAAAGAGCAGCATCGGCATGCTTTTCACGTCGTTTGGTAGAAATCCACACGCGCGTTCTGCCAAAAGCACCATTTGCATGCATATCGTGTGGTTTTGCAGAAAACTGTGTCCGCGTCTACCAAAAGATGCATGCGCATGCTTAAAACGCGTTTTGGCACAAATCCATGTGCGGGTGCTAAAAAGAGCAGCATCGGCATGCTTTTCGCGTCGTTTGGTAGAAATCCACGCGCGCGTTCTGCCAAAAGCACCATTTGCATGCCTATCGTGTGGTTTTGCAGAAAACTGCGTCCGCGTCTACCAAAAGATGCATGCGCATGCTTAAAACGCGCTTTGGCACAAATCCATGTGCGGATGTTAAAAAGAGCAGCATCGGCATGCTTTTCACGTCGTTTGGTAGAAATCCACGCGCGCGTTCTGCCAAAAGCACCATTTGCATGCATATCGTGTGGTTTTGCAGAAAACTGCGTCCGCGTCTACCAAAAGATGCATGCGCATGCTTAAAACGCGTTTTGGCACAAATCCATGTGCGGGTGCTAAAAAGAGCAGCATCGGCATGCTTTTCACGTCGTTTGGTAGAAATCCACACGCGCGTTCTGCCAAAAGCTTCATTTGCATGCATATCGTGTGGTTTTGCAGAAAACTGCGTCCGCGTCTACCAAAAGATGCATGTGCATGCTAAAAACGCGTTTTGGCACAAATCCATGTGCGGGTGCTAAAAAGAGCAGCATCGGCATGCTTTTCACGTCGTTTGGTAGAAATCCACGCGCGCGTTCTTCCAAAAGCACCATTTGCATGCCTATCGTGTGGTTTTGCAGAAAACTGCGTCCGCGTCTACCAAAAGATGCATGCGCATGCTTAAAACGCGCTTTGGCACAAATCCATGTGCGGATGTTAAAAAGAGCAGCATCGGCATGCTTTTCACGTCGTTTGGTAGAAATCCACGCGCGCGTTCTGCCAAAAGCACCATTTGCATGCATATCGTGTGGTTTTGCAGAAAACTGCGTCCGCGTCTACCAAAAGATGCATGCGCATGCTTAAAACGCGTTTTGGCACAAATCCATGTGCGGATGTTAAAAAGAGCAGCATCGGCATGCTTTTCACGTCGTTTGGTAGAAATCCACGCGCGCGTTCTGCCAAAAGCACCATTTGCATGCATATCGTGTGGTTTTGCAGAAAACTGCGTCCGCGTCTACCAAAAGATGCATGCGCATGCTTAAAACGCGCTTTGGCACAAATCCATGTGCGGATGTTAAAAAGAGCAGCATCGGCATGCTTTTCACGTCGTTTGGTAGAAATCCACGCGCGCGTTCTGCCAAAAGCACCATTTGCATGCATATCGTGTGGTTTTGCAGAAAACTGCGTCCGCGTCTACCAAAAGATGCATGCGCATGCTTAAAACGCGTTTTGGCACAAATCCATGTGCGGGTGCTAAAAAGAGCAGCATCGGCATGCTTTTCACGTCGTTTGGTAGAAATCCACACGCGCGTTCTGCCAAAAGCACCATTTGCATGCATATCGTGTGGTTTTGCAGAAAACTGTGTCCGCGTCTACCAAAAGATGCATGCGCATGCTTAAAACGCGCTTTGGCACAAATCCATGTGCGGATGTTAAAAAGAGCAGCATCGGCATGCTTTTCACGTCGTTTGGTAGAAATCCACGCGCGCGTTCTGCCAAAAGCACCATTTGCATGCATATCGTGTGGTTTTGCAGAAAACTGCGTCCGCGTCTACCAAAAGATGCATGCGCATGCTTAAAACGCGTTTTGGCACAAATCCATGTGCGGGTGCTAAAAAGAGCAGCATCGGCATGCTTTTCACGTCGTTTGGTAGAAATCCACAAGCGCGTTCTGCAAAAAGCACCATTTGCATGCCTATCGTGTGGTTTTGCAGAAAACTGCGTCCGCGTCTACCAAAAGATGCATGCGCATGCTTAAAACGCGCTTTGGCACAAATCCATGTGCGGATGTTAAAAAGAGCAGCATCGGCATGCTTTTCACGTCGTTTGGTAGAAATCCACGCGCGCGTTCTGCCAAAAGCACCATTTGCATGCATATCGTGTGGTTTTGCAGAAAACTGCGTCCGCGTCTACCAAAAGATGCATGCGCATGCTTCAAACGCGTTTTGGCACAAATCCATGTGCGGGTGCTAAAAAGAGCAGCATCGGCATGCTTTTCACGTCGTTTGGTAGAAATCCACACGCGCGTTCTGCCAAAAGCACCATTTGCATGCCTATCGTGTGGTTTTGCAGAAAACTGCGTCCGCGTCTACCAAAAGATGCATGCGCATGCTTAAAACGCGCTTTGGCACAAATCCATGTGCGGATGTTAAAAAGAGCAGCACCGGCATGCTTTTCACGTCGTTTGGTAGAAATCCACACGCGCGTTCTGCCAAAAGCACCATTTGCATGCATATCGTGTGGTTTTGCAGAAAACTGCGTCCGCGTCTACCAAAAGATGCATGTGCATGCTAAAAACGCGTTTTGGCACAAATCCATGTGCGGATGTGAAAAAGAGCAGCATCGGCATGCTTTTCACGTCGTTTGGTAGAAATCCACACGCGCGTTCTGCCAAAAGCACCATTTGCATGCATATCGTGTGGTTTTGCAGAAAACTGCGTCCGCGTCTACCAAAAGATGCATGTGCATGCTAAAAACGCGTTTTGGCACAAATCCATGTGCGGATGTTAAAAAGAGCAGCATCGGCATGCTTTTCACGTCGTTTGGTAGAAATCCACGCGCGCGTTCTGCCAAAAGCACCATTTGCATGCATATCGTGTGGTTTTGCAGAAAACTGCGTCCGCGTCTACCAAAAGATGCATGCGCATGCTTAAAACGCGTTTTGGCACAAATCCATGTGCGGGTGCTAAAAAGAGCAGCATCGGCATGCTTTTCACGTCGTTTGGTAGAAATCCACACGCGCGTTCTGCCAAAAGCACCATTTGCATGCCTATCGTGTGGTTTTGCAGAAAACTGCGTCCGCGTCTACCAAAAGATGCATGCGCATGCTTAAAACGCGCTTTGGCACAAATCCATGTGCGGGTGCTAAAAAGAGCAGCATCGGCATGCTTTTCACGTCGTTTGGTAGAAATCCACACGCGCGTTCTGCCAAAAGCACCATTTGCATGCATATCGTGTGGTTTTGCAGAAAACTGCGTCCGCGTCTACCAAAAGATGCATGTGCATGCTAAAAACGCGTTTTGGCACAAATCCATGTGCGGGTGCTAAAAACAGCAGCATCGGCATGCTTTTCACGTCGTTTGGTAGAAATCCACACGCGCGTTCTGCCAAAAGCACCATTTGCATGCCTATCGTGTGGTTTTGCAGAAAACTGCGTCCACGTCTACCAAAAGATGCATGCACATGCTTAAAACGCGCTTTGGCACAAATCCATGTGCGGATGTTAAAAAGAGCAGCATCGGCATGCTTTTCACGTCGTTTGGTAGAAATCCACGCGCGCGTTCTGCCAAAAGCACCATTTGCATGCATATCGTGTGGTTTTGCAGAAAACTGCGTCCGCGTCTACCAAAGATGCATGCGCATGCTTAAAACGCGTTTTGGCACAAATCCATGTGCGGGTGCTAAAAAGAGCAGCCATCGGCATGCTTTTCACGTCGTTTGGTAGAAATCCACACGCGCGTTCTGCCAAAAGCACCATTTGCATGCATATCGTGTGGTTTTGCAGAAAACTGCGTCCGCGTCTACCAAAAGATGCATGTGCATGCTAAAAACGCGTATTGGCACAAATCCATGTGCGGATGTTAAAAAAAACAGCAGCATCGGCATGCTTTTTCACGTCGTTTGGTAGAAATCCACGCGCGCGTTCTGCCAAAAGCACCATTTGCAGTGGTGTTTTGCAGAAAACTGCGTCCGCGTCTACCAAAAGATGCATGCGCATGCTTAAAACGCGTTTTGGCACAAATCCATGTGCGGGTGCTAAAAGAGCAGCATCGGCATGCTTTTCACGTCGTTTGGTAGAAATCCACACGCGCGTTCTGCCAAAAGCACCATTTGCATGCATATCGTGTGGTTTTGCAGAAAACTGCGTCCGCGTCTACCAAAAGATGCATGTGCATGCTAAAAACGCGTTTTGGCACAAATCCATGTGCGGGTGCTAAAAAGAGCAGCATCGGCATGCTTTTCACGTCGTTTGGTAGAAATCCACGCGCGCGTTCTGCCAAAAGCACCATTTGCATGCCTATCGTGTGGTTTTGCAGAAAACTGCGTCCGCGTCTACCAAAAGATGCATGCGCATGCTTAAAACGCGCTTTGGCACAAATCCATGTGCGGATGTTAAAAAGAGCAGCATCGGCATGCTTTTCACGTCGTTTGGTAGAAATCCACGCGCGCGTTCTGCCAAAAGCACCATTTGCATGCATATCGTGTGGTTTTGCAGAAAACTGCGTCCGCGTCTACCAAAAGATGCATGCGCATGCTTAAAACGCGTTTTGGCACAAATCCATGTGCGGATGTTAAAAAGAGCAGCATCGGCATGCTTTTCACGTCGTTTGGTAGAAATCCACGCGCGCGTTCTGCCAAAAGCACCATTTGCATGCATATCGTGTGGTTTTGCAGAAAACTGCGTCCGCGTCTACCAAAAGATCCATGCGCATGCTTAAAACGCGTTTTGGCACAAATCCATGTGCGGGTGCTAAAAAGAGCAGCATCGGCATGCTTTTCACGTCGTTTGGTAGAAATCCACACGCGCGTTCTGCCAAAAGCACCATTTGCATGCCTATCGTGTGGTTTTGCAGAAAACTGCGTCCGCGTCTACCAAAAGATGCATGCGCATGCTTAAAACGCGCTTTGGCACAAATCCATGTGCGGGTGCTAAAAAGAGCAGCATCGGCATGCTTTTCACGTCGTTTGGTAGAAATCCACACGCGCGTTCTGCCAAAAGCACCATTTGCATGCATATCGTGTGGTTTTGCAGAAAACTGCGTCCGCGTCTACCAAAAGATGCATGTGCATGCTAAAAACGCGTTTTGGCACAAATCCATGTGCGGGTGCTAAAAAGAGCAGCATCGGCATGCTTTTCACGTCGTTTGGTAGAAATCCACACGCGCGTTCTGCCAAAAGCACCATTTGCATGCCTATCGTGTGGTTTGCAGAAAACTGCGTCCGCGTCTACCAAAAGATGCATGCACATGCTTAAAACGCGCTTTGGCACAAATCCATGTGCGGATGTTAAAAAGAGCAGCATCGGCATGCTTTTCACGTCGTTTGGTAGAAATCCAAGCGCGCGTTCTGCCAAAAGCACCATTTGCATGCATATCGTGTGGTTTTGCAGAAAACTGCGTCCGCGTCTACCAAAAGATGCATGCGCATGCTTAAAACGCGCTTTGGCACAAATCCATGTGCGGATGTTAAAAAGAGCAGCATCGGCATGCTTTTCACGTCGTTTGGTAGAAATCCACGCGCGCGTTCTGCCAAAAGCACCATTTGCATGCATATCGTGTGGTTTTTGCAGAAAACTGCGTCCGCGTCTACCAAAAGATGCATGCGCATGTTTAAAACGCGTTTTGGCACAAATCCATGTGCGGGTGCTAAAAAGAGCAGCATCGGCATGCTTTTCACGTCGTTTGGTAGAAATCCACACGCGCGTTCTGCCAAAAGCACCATTTGCATGCATATCGTGTGGTTTTGCAGAAAACTGCGTCCGCGTCTACCAAAAGATGTATGTGCATGCTAAAAACGCGTTTTGGCACAAATCCATGTGCGGGTGCTAAAAAGAGCAGCATCGGCATGGTTTTCACGTCGTTTGGTAGAAATCCACGCGCGCGTTCTGCCAAAAGCACCATTTGCATGCCTATCGTGTGGTTTTGCAGAAAACTGCGTCCGCGTCTACCAAAAGATGCATGCGCATGCTTAAAACGCGCTTTGGCACAAATCCATGTGCGGATGTTAAAAAGAGCAGCATCGGCATGCTTTTCACGTCGTTTGGTAGAAATCCACGCGCGCGTTCTGCCAAAAGCACCATTTGCATGCATATCGTGTGGTTTTGCAGAAAACTGCGTCCGCGTCTACCAAAAGATGCATGCGCATGCTTAAAACGCGTTTTGGCACAAATCCATGTGCGGATGTTAAAAAGAGCAGCATCGGCATGCTTTTCACGTCGTTTGGTAGAAATCCACGCGCGCGTTCTGCCAAAAGCACCATTTGCATGCATATCGTGTGGTTTTGCAGAAAACTGCGTCCGCGTCTACCAAAAGATGCATGCGCATGCTTAAAACGCGCTTTGGCACAAATCCATGTGCGGATGTTAAAAAGAGCAGCATCGGCATGCTTTTCACGTCGTTTGGTACAAATCCACGCGCGCGTTCTGCCAAAAGCACCATTTGCATGCATATCGTGTGGTTTTGCAGAAAACTGCGTCCGCGTCTACCAAAAGATGCATGCGCATGCTTAAAACGCGTTTTGGCACAAATCCATGTGCGGGTGCTAAAAAGAGCAGCATCGGCATGCTTTTCACGTCGTTTGGTAGAAATCCACACGCGCGTTGTGCCAAAAGCACCATTTGCATGCATATCGTGTGGTTTTGCAGAAAACTGCGTCCGCGTCTACCAAAAGATGCATGTGCATGCTAAAAACGCGTTTTG
The DNA here is from genome assembly GCF_050947875.1 of Dermacentor variabilis. Classification (NCBI taxonomy): domain Eukaryota; kingdom Metazoa; phylum Arthropoda; class Arachnida; order Ixodida; family Ixodidae; genus Dermacentor; species Dermacentor variabilis. The sequence goes on from NW_027460278.1 coordinate 57,841, forward strand.
GCACAAATCCATGTGCGGGTGCTAAAAAGAGCAGCATCGGCATGCTTTTCACGTCGTTTGGTAGATATCCACGCGCGCGTTCTGCCAAAAGCACCATTTGCATGCCTATCGTGTGGTTTTGCAGAAAACTGCGTCCGCGTCTACCAAAAGATGCATGCGCATGCTTAAAACGCGCTTTGGCACAAATCCATGTGCGGATGTTAAAAAGAGCAGCATCGGCATGCTTTTCACGTCGTTTGGTAGAAATCCACGCGCGCGTTCTGCCAAAAGCACCATTTGCATGCATATCGTGTGGTTTTGCAGAAAACTGCGTCCGCGTCTACCAAAAGATGCATGCGCATGCTTAAAACGCGTTTTGGCACAAATCCATGTGCGGGTGCTAAAAAGAGCAGCATCGGCATGCTTTTCACGTCGTTTGGTAGAAATCCACACGCGCGTTCTGCCAAAAGCACCATTTGCATGCCTATCGTGTGGTTTTGCAGAAAACTGCGTCCGCGTCTACCAAAAGATGCATGCGCATGCTTAAAACGCGCTTTGGCACAAATCCATGTGCGGGTGCTAAAAAGAGCAGCATCGGCATGCTTTTCACGTCGTTTGGTAGAAATCCACACGCGCGTTCTGCCAAAAGCACCATTTGCATGCATATCGTGTGGTTTTGCAGAAAACTGCGTCCGCGTCTACCAAAAATGCATGTGCATGCTAAAAACGCGTTTTGGCACAAATCCATGTGCGGGTGCTAAAAAGAGCAGCATCGGCATGCTTTTCACGTCGTTTGGTAGAAATCCACACCCGCGTTCTGCCAAAAGCACCATTTGCATGCCTATCGTGTGGTTTTGCAGAAAACTGCGTCCGCGTCTACCAAAAGATGCATGCACATGCTTAAAACGCGCTTTGGCACAAATCCATGTGCGGATGTTAAAAAGAGCAGCATCGGCATGCTTTTCACGTCGTTTGGTAGAAATCCACGCGCGCGTTCTGCCAAAAGCACCATTTGCATGCATATCGTGTGGTTTTGCAGAAAACTGCGTCCGCGTCTACCAAAAGATGCATGCGCATGCTTAAAACGCGCTTTGGCACAAATCCATGTGCGGATGTTAAAAAGAGCAGCATCGGCATGCTTTTCACGTCGTTTGGTAGAAATCCACGCGCGCGTTCTGCCAAAAGCACCATTTGCATGCATATCGTGTGGTTTTGCAGAAAACTGCGTCCGCGTCTACCAAAAGATGCATGCGCATGCTTAAAACGCGTTTTGGCACAAATCCATGTGCGGGTGCTAAAAAGAGCAGCATCGGCATGCTTTTCACGTCGTTTGGTAGAAATCCACACGCGCGTTCTGCCAAAAGCACCATTTGCATGCATATCGTGTGGTTTTGCAGAAAACTGCGTCCGCGTCTACCAAAAGATGCATGTGCATGCTAAAAACGCGTTTTGGCACAAATCCATGTGCGGGTGCTAAAAAGAGCAGCATCGGCATGCTTTTCACGTCGTTTGGTAGAAATCCACGCGCGCGTTCTGCCAAAAGCACCATTTGCATGCCTATCGTGTGGTTTTGCAGAAAACTGCGTCCGCGTCTACCAAAAGATGCATGCGCATGCTTAAAACGCGCTTTGGCACAAATCCATGTGCGGATGTTAAAAAGAGCAGCATCGGCATGCTTTTCACGTCGTTTGGTAGAAATCCACGCGCGCGTTCTGCCAAAAGCACCATTTGCATGCATATCGTGTGGTTTTGCAGAAAACTGCGTCCGCGTCTACCAAAAGATGCATGCGCATGCTTAAAACGCGTTTTGGCACAAATCCATGTGCGGATGTTAAAAAGAGCAGCATCGGCATGCTTTTCACGTCGTTTGGTAGAAATCCACGCGCGCGTTCTGCCAAAAGCACCATTTGCATGCATATCGTGTGGTTTTGCAGAAAACTGCGTCCGCGTCTACCAAAAGATCCATGCGCATGCTTAAAACGCGTTTTGGCACAAATACATGTGCGGGTGCTAAAAAGAGCAGCATCGGCATGCTTTTCACGTCGTTTGGTAGAAATCCACACGCGCGTTCTGCCAAAAGCACCATTTGCATGCCTATCGTGTGGTTTTGCAGAAAACTGCGTCCGCGTCTACCAAAAGATGCATGCGCATGCTTAAAACGCGCTTTGGCACAAATCCATGTGCGGGTGCTAAAAAGAGCAGCATCGGCATGCTTTTCACGTCGTTTGGTAGAAATCCACACGCGCGTTCTGCCAAAAGCACCATTTGCATGCATATCGTGTGGTTTTGCAGAAAACTGCGTCCGCGTCTACCAAAAGATGCATGTGCATGCTAAAAACGCGTTTTGGCACAAATCCATGTGCGGGTGCTAAAAAGAGCAGCATCGGCATGCTTTTCCCGTCGTTTGGTAGAAATCCACACGCGCGTTCTGCCAAAAGCACCATTTGCATGCCTATCGTGTGGTTTTGCAGAAAACTGCGTCCGCGTCTACCAAAAGATGCATGCACATGCTTAAAACGCGCTTTGGCACAAATCCATGTGCGGATGTTAAAAAGAGCAGCATCGGCATGCTTTTCACGTCGTTTGGTAGAAATCCACGCGCGCGTTCTGCCAAAAGCACCATTTGCATGCATATCGTGTGGTTTTGCAGAAAACTGCGTCCGCGTCTACCAAAAGATGCATGCGCATGCTTAAAACGCGCTTTGGCACAAATCCATGTGCGGATGTTAAAAAGAGCAGCATCGGCATGCTTTTCACGTCGTTTGGTAGAAATCCACGCGCGCGTTCTGCCAAAAGCACCATTTGCATGCATATCGTGTGGTTTTGCAGAAAACTGCGTCCGCGTCTACCAAAAGATGCATGCGCATGTTTAAAACGCGTTTTGGCACAAATCCATGTGCGGGTGCTAAAAAGAGCAGCATCGGCATGCTTTTCACGTCGTTTGGTAGAAATCCACACGCGCGTTCTGCCAAAAGCACCATTTGCATGCATATCGTGTGGTTTTGCAGAAAACTGCGTCCGCGTCTACCAAAAGATGTATGTGCATGCTAAAAACGCGTTTTGGCACAAATCCATGTGCGGGTGCTAAAAAGAGCAGCATCGGCATGCTTTTCACGTCGTTTGGTAGAAATCCACGCGCGCGTTCTGCCAAAAGCACCATTTGCATGCCTATCGTGTGGTTTTGCAGAAAACTGCGTCCGCGTCTACCAAAAGATGCATGCGCATGCTTAAAACGCGCTTTGGCACAAATCCATGTGCGGATGTTAAAAAGAGCAGCATCGGCATGCTTTTCACGTCGTTTGGTAGAAATCCACGCGCGCGTTCTGCCAAAAGCACCATTTGCATGCATATCGTGTGGTTTTGCAGAAAACTGCGTCCGCGTCTACCAAAAGATGCATGCGCATGCTTAAAACGCGTTTTGGCACAAATCCATGTGCGGATGTTAAAAAGAGCAGCATCGGCATGCTTTTCACGTCGTTTGGTAGAAATCCACGCGCGCGTTCTGCCAAAAGCACCATTTGCATGCATATCGTGTGGTTTTGCAGAAAACTGCGTCCGCGTCTACCAAAAGATGCATGCGCATGCTTAAAACGCGCTTTGGCACAAATCCATGTGCGGATGTTAAAAAGAGCAGCATCGGCATGCTTTTCACGTCGTTTGGTAGAAATCCACGCGCGCGTTCTGCCAAAAGCACCATTTGCATGCATATCGTGTGGTTTTGCAGAAAACTGCGTCCGCGTCTACCAAAAGATGCATGCGCATGCTTAAAACGCGTTTTGGCACAAATCCATGTGCGGGTGCTAAAAAGAGCAGCAGCGGCATGCTTTTCACGTCGTTTGGTAGAAATCCACACGCGCGTTCTGCCAAAAGCACCATTTGCATGCATATCGTGTGGTTTTGCAGAAAACTGCGTCCGCGTCTACCAAAAGATGCATGTGCATGCTAAAAACGCGTTTTGGCACAAATCCATGTGCGGGTGCTAAAAAGAGCAGCATCGGCATGCTTTTCACGTCGTTTGGTAGAAATCCACGCGCGCGTTCTGCCAAAACCACCATTTGCATGCATATCGTGTGGTTTTGCAGAAAACTGCGTCCGCGTCTACCAAAAGATGCATGCGCATGCTTAAAACGCGTTTTGGCACAAATCCATGTGCGGGTGCTAAAAATAGCAGCATCGGCATGCTTTTCACGTCGTTTGGTAGAAATCCACGCGCGCGTTCTGCCAAAAGCACCATTTGCAAGCCTATCGTGTGGTTTTGCAGAAAACTGCGTCCGCGTCTACCAAAAGATGCATGCGCATGCTTAAAACGCGCTTTGGCACAAATCCATGTGCGGATGTTAAAAAGAGCAGCATCGGCATGCTTTTCACGTCGTTTGGTAGAAATCCACGCGCGCGTTCTGCCAAAAGCACCATTTGCATGCATATCGTGTGGTTTTGCAGAAAACTGCGTCCGCGTCTACCAAAAGATGCATGTGCATGCTAAAAACGCGTTTTGGCACAAATCCATGTGCGGGTGCTAAAAAGAGCAGCATCGGCATGCTTTTCACGTCGTTTGGTAGAAATCCACGCGCGCGTTCTGCCAAAACCACCATTTGCATGCATATCGTGTGGTTTTGCAGAAAACTGCGTCCGCGTCTACCAAAAGATGCATGTGCATGCTAAAAACGCGTTTTGGCACAAATCCATGTGCGGGTGCTAAAAAGAGCAGCATCGGCATGCTTTTCACGTCGTTTGGTTGAAATCCACGCGCGCGTTCTGCCAAAACCACCATTTGCATGCATATCGTGTGGTTTTGCAGAAAACTGCGTCCGCGTCTACCAAAAGATGCATGCGCATGCTTAAAACGCGCTTTGGCACAAATCCATGTGCGGATGTTAAAAAGAGCAGCATCGGCATGCTTTTCACGTCGTTTGGTAGAAATCCACGCGCGCGTTCTGCCAAAAGCACCATTTGCATGCATATCGTGTGGTTTTGCAGAAAACTGCGTCCGCGTCTACCAAAAGATGCATGCGCATGCTTAAAACGCGTTTTGGCACAAATCCATGTGCGGGTGCTAAAAAGAGCAGCATCGGCATGCTTTTCACGTCGTTTGGTAGAAATCCACACGCGCGTTCTGCCAAAAGCACCATTTGCATGCATATCGTGTGGTTTTGCAGAAAACTGCGTCCGCGTCTACCAAAAGATGCATGTGCATGCTAAAAACGCGTTTTGGCACAAATCCATGTGCGGGTGCTAAAAAGAGCAGCATCGGCATGCTTTTCACGTCGTTTGGTAGAAATCCACGCGCGCGTTCTGCCAAAACCACCATTTGCATGCATATCGTGTGGTTTTGCAGAAAACTGCGTCCGCGTCTACCAAAAGATGCATGCGCATGCTTAAAACGCGTTTTGGCACAAATCCATGTGCGGGTGCTAAAAAGAGCAGCATCGGCATGCTTTTCACGTCGTTTGGTAGAAATCCACGCGCGCGTTCTGCCAAAAGCACCATTTGCAAGCCTATCGTGTGGTTTTGCAGAAAACTGCGTCCGCGTCTACCAAAAGATACATGCGCATGCTTAAAACGCGCTTTGGCACAAATCCATGTGCGGATGTTAAAAAGAGCAGCATCGGCATGCTTTTCACGTCGTTTGGTAGAAATCCACGCGCGCGTTCTGCCAAAAGCACCATTTGCATGCATATCGTGTGGTTTTGCAGAAAACTGCGTCCGCGTCTACCAAAAGATGCATGTGCATGCTAAAAACGCGTTTTGGCACAAATCCATGTGCGGGTGCTAAAAAGAGCAGCATCGGCATGCTTTTCACGTCGTTTGGTAGAAATCCACACGCGCGTTCTGCCAAAAGCACCATTTGCATGCATATCGTGTGGTTTTGCAGAAAACTGCGTCCGCGTCTACCAAAAGATGCATGCGCATGCTTAAAACGCGCTTTGGCACAAATCCATGTGCGGATGTTAAAAAGAGCAGCATCGGCATGCTTTTCACGTCGTTTGGTAGAAATCCACACGCGCGTTCTGCCAAAAGCACCATTTGCATGCATATCGTGTGGTTTTGCAGAAAACTGCGTCCGCGTCTACCAAAAGATGCATGCGCATGCTTAAAACGCGCTTTGGCACAAATCCATGTGCGGATGTTAAAAAGAGCAGCGTCGGCATGCTTTTCACGTCGTTTGGTAGAAATCCACGCGCGCGTTCTGCCAAAAGCACCATTTGCATGCATATCGTGTGGTTTTGCAGAAAACTGCGTCCGCGTCTACCAAAAGATGCATGCGCATGCTTAAAACGCGTTTTGGCACAAATCCATGTGCGGATGTTAAAAAGAGCAGCATCGGCATGCTTTTCACGTCGTTTGGTAGAAATCCACGCGCGCGTTCTGCCAAAAGCACCATTTGCATGCATATCGTGTGGTTTTGCAGAAAACTGCGTCCGCGTCTACCAAAAGATGCATGCGCATGCTTAAAACGCGCTTTGGCACAAATCCATGTGCGGATGTTAAAAAGAGCAGCATCGGCATGCTTTTCACGTCGTTTGGTAGAAATCCACGCGCGCGTTCTGCCAAAAGCACCATTTGCATGCATATCGTGTGGTTTTGCAGAAAACTGCGTCCGCGTCTACCAAAAGATGCATGCGCATGCTTAAAACGCGTTTTGGCACAAATCCATGTGCGGGTGCTAAAAAGAGCAGCATCGGCATGCTTTTCACGTCGTTTGGTAGAAATCTACACGCGCGTTCTGCCAAAAGCACCATTTGCATGCATATCGTGTGGTTTTGCAGAAAACTGCGTCCGCGTCTACCAAAAGATGCATGCGCATGCTTAAAACGCGTTTTGGCACAAATCCATGTGCGGGTGCTAAAAAGAGCAGCATCGGCATGCTTTTCACGTCGTTTGGTAGAAATCCACGCGCGCGTTCTACCAAAAGCACCATTTGCATGCATATCGTGTGGTTTTGCAGAAAACTGCGTCCGCGTCTACCAAAAGATGCATGTGCATGCTAAAAACGCGTTTTGGCACAAATCCATGTGCGGGTGCTAAAAAGAGCAGCATCGGCATGCTTTTCACGTCGTTTGGTAGAAATCCACGCGCGCGTTCTGCCAAAACCACCATTTGCATGCATATCGTGTGGTTTTGCAGAAAACTGCGTCCGCGTCTACCAAAAGATGCATGCGCATGCTTAAAACGCGTTTTGGCACAAATCCATGTGCGGGTGCTAAAAAGAGCAGCATCGGCATGCTTTTCACGTCGTTTGGTAGAAATCCACGCGCGCGTTCTGCCAAAAGCACCATTTGCAAGCCTATCGTGTGGTTTTGCAGAAAACTGCGTCCGCGTCTACCAAAAGATACATGCGCATGCTTAAAACGCGCTTTGGCACAAATCCATGTGCGGATGTTAAAAAGAGCAGCATCGGCATGCTTTTCACGTCGTTTGGTAGAAATCCACGCGCGCGTTCTGCCAAAAGCACCATTTGCATGCATATCGTGTGGTTTTGCAGAAAACTGCGTCCGCGTCTACCAAAAGATGCATGTGCATGCTAAAAACGCGTTTTGGCACAAATCCATGTGCGGGTGCTAAAAAGAGCAGCATCGACATGCTTTTCACGTCGTTTGGTAGAAATCCACACGCGCGTTCTGCCAAAAGCACCATTTGCATGCCTATCGTGTGGTTTTGCAGAAAACTGCGTCCGCGTCTACCAAAAGATGCATGCGCATGCTTAAAACGCGCTTTGGCACAAATCCATGTGCGGATGTTAAAAAGAGCAGCATCGGCATGCTTTTCACGTCGTTTGGTAGAAATCCACACGCGCGTTCTGCCAAAAGCACCATTTGCATGCATATCGTGTGGTTTTGCAGAAAACTGCGTCCGCGTCTACCAAAAGATGCATGCGCATGCTTAAAACGCGTTTTGGCACAAATCCATGTGCGGGTGCTAAAAAGAGCAGCATCGGCATGCTTTTCACGTCGTTTGGTAGAAATCCACACGCGCGTTCTGCCAAAAGCACCATTTGCATGCATATCGTGTGGTTTTGCAGAAAACTGCGTCCGCGTCTACCAAAAGATGCATGCGCATGCTTAAAACGCGCTTTGGCACAAATCCATGTGCGGATGTTAAAAAGAGCAGCGTCGGCATGCTTTTCACGTCGTTTGGTAGAAATCCACGCGCGCGTTCTGCCAAAAGCACCATTTGCATGCATATCGTGTGGTTTTGCAGAAAACTGCGTCCGCGTCTACCAAAAGATGCATGCGCATGCTTAAAACGCGTTTTGGCACAAATCCATGTGCGGATGTTAAAAAGAGCAGCATCGGCATGCTTTTCACGTCGTTTGGTAGAAATCCACGCGCGCGTTCTGCCAAAAGCACCATTTGCATGCATATCGTAAGGTTTTGCAGAAAACTGCGTCCGCGTCTACCAAAAGATGCATGCGCATGCTTAAAACGCGCTTTGGCACAAATCCATGTGCGGATGTTAAAAAGAGCAGCATCGGCATGCTTTTCACGTCGTTTGGTAGAAATCCACGCGCGCGTTCTGCCAAAAGCACCATTTGCATGCATATCGTGTGGTTTTGCAGAAAACTGCGTCCGCGTCTACCAAAAGATGCATGCGCATGCTTAAAACGCGTTTTGGCACAAATCCATGTGCGGGTGCTAAAAAGAGCAGCATCGGCATGCTTTTCACGTCGTTTGGTAGAAATCTACACGCGCGTTCTGCCAAAAGCACCATTTGCATGCATATCGTGTGGTTTTGCAGAAAACTGCGTCCGCGTCTACCAAAAGATGCATGCGCATGCTTAAAACGCGTTTTGGCACAAATCCATGTGCGGGTGCTAAAAAGAGCAGCATCGGCATGCTTTTCACGTCGTTTGGTAGAAATCCACGCGCGCGTTCTACCAAAAGCACCATTTGCATGCATATCGTGTGGTTTTGCAGAAAACTGCGTCCGCGTCTACCAAAAGATGCATGCGCATGCTTAAAACGCGTTTTGGCATAAATCCATGTGCGGGTGCTAAAAAGAGCAGCATCGGCATGCTTTTCACGTCGTTTGGTAGAAATCCACACGCGCGTTCTGCCAAAAGCACCATTTGCATGCATATCGTGTGGTTTTGCAGAAAACTGCGTCCGCGTCTACCAAAAGATGCATGTGCATACTAAAAACGCGTTTTGGCACAAATCCATGTGCGGGTGCTAAAAAGAGCAGCATCGGCATGCTTTTCACGTCGTTTGGTTGAAATCCACGCGCGCGTTCTGCCAAAACCACCATTTGCATGCATATCGTGTGGTTTTGCAGAAAACTGCGTCCGCGTCTACCAAAAGATGCATGCGCATGCTTAAAACGCGCTTTGGCACAAATCCATGTGCGGATGTTAAAAAGAGCAGCATCGGCATGCTTTTCACGTCGTTTGGCAGAAATCCACGCGCGCGTTCTGCCAAAAGCACCATTTGCATGCATATCGTGTGGTTTTGCAGAAAACTGCGTCCGCGTCTACCAAAAGATGCATGCGCATGCTTAAAACGCGTTTTGGCACAAATCCATGTGCGGGTGCTAAAAAGAGCAGCATCGGCATGCTTTTCACGTCGTTTGGTAGAAATCCACACGCGCGTTCTGCCAAAAGCACCATTAGCATGCATATCGTGTGGTTTTGCAGAAAACTGCGTCCGCGTCTACCAAAAGATGCATGTGCATGCTAAAAACGCGTTTTGGCACAAATCCATGTGCGGGTGCTAAAAAGAGCAGCATCGGCATGCTTTTCACGTCGTTTGGTACAAATCCACGCGCGCGTTCTGCCAAAAGCACCATTTGCATGCATATCGTGTGGTTTTGCAGAAAACTGCGTCCGCGTCTACCAAAAGATGCATGCGCATGCTTAAAACGCGTTTTGGCACAAATCCATGTGCGGGTGCTAAAAAGAGCAGCATCGGCATGCTTTTCACGTCGTTTGGTAGAAATCCACGCGCGCGTTCTGCCAAAAGCACCATTTGCATGCATATCGTGTGGTTTTGCAGAAAACTGCGTCCGCGTCTACCAAAAGATGCATGTGCATGCTAAAAACGCGTTTTGGCACAAATCCATGTGCGGGTGCTAAAAAGAGCAGCATCGGCATGCTTTTCACGTCGTTTGGTAGAAATCCACGCGCGCGTTCAGCCAAAACCACCATTTGCATGCATATCGTGTGGTTTTGCAGAAAACTGCGTCCGCGTCTACCAAAAGATGCATGCGCATGCTTAAAACGCGTTTTGGCACAAATCCATGTGCGGGTGCTAAAAAGAGCAGCATCGGCATGCTTTTCACGTCGTTTGGTAGAAATCCACGCGCGCGTTCTGCCAAAAGCACCATTTGCATGCCTATCGTGTGGTTTTGCAGAAAACTGCGTCCGCGTCTACCAAAAGATGCATGCGCATGCTTAAAACGCGCTTTGGCACAAATCCATGTGCGGATGTTAAAAAGAGCAGCATCGGCATGCTTTTCACGTCGTTTGGTAGAAATCCACGCGCGCGTTCTGCCAAAAGCACCATTTGCATGCATATCGTGTGGTTTTGCAGAAAACTGCGTCCGCGTCTACCAAAAGATGCATGCGCATGCTTAAAACGCGTTTTGGCACAAATCCATGTGCGGGTGCTAAAAAGAGCAGCATCGGCAAGCTTTTCACGTCGTTTGGTAGAAATCCACACGCGCGTTCTGCCAAAAGCACCATTTGCATGCATATCGTGTGGTTTTGCAGAAAACTGCGTCCGCGTCTACCAAAAGATGCATGTGCATGCTAAAAACGCGTTTTGGCACAAATCCATGTGCGGGTGCTAAAAAGAGCAGCATCGGCATGCTTTTCACGTCGTTTGGTAGAAATCCACGCGCGCGTTCTGCCAAAAGCACCATTTGCATGCCTATCGTGTGGTTTTGCAGAAAACTGCGTCCGCGTCTACCAAAAGATGCATGCGCATGCTTAAAACGCGTTTTGGCACAAATCCATGTGCGGATGTTAAAAAGAGCAGCATCGGCATGCTTTTCACGTCGTTTGGTAGAAATCCACGCGCGCGTTCTGCCAAAAGCACCATTTGCATGCATATCGTGTGGTTTTGCAGAAAACTGCGTCCGCGTCTACCGAAAGATGCATGCGCATGCTTAAAACGCGTTTTGGCACAAATCCATGTGCGGGTGCTAAAAAGAGCAGCATCGGCATGCTTTTCACGTCGTTTGGTAGAAATCCACACGCGCGTTCTGCCAAAAGCACCATTTGCATGCCTATCGTGTGGTTTTGCAGAAAACTGCGTCCGCGTCTACCATAAGATGCATGCGCATGCTTAAAACGCGCTTTGGCACAAATCCATGTGCGGATGTTAAAAAGAGCAGCATCGGCATGCTTTTCACGTCGTTTGGTAGAAATCCACGCGCGCGTTCTGCCAAAAGCACCATTTGCATGCATATCGTGTGGTTTTGCAGAAAACTGCGTCCGCGTCTACCAAAAGATGCATGCGCATGCTTAAAACGCGTTTTGGCACAAATCCATGTGCGGGTGCTAAAAAGAGCAGCATCGGCATGCTTTTCACGTCGTTTGGTAGAAATCCACACGCGCGTTCTGCCAAAAGCACCATTTGCATGCCTATCGTGTGGTTTTGCAGAAAACTGCGTCCGCGTCTACCAAAAGATGCATGCGCATGCTTAAAACGCGCTTTGGCACAAATCCATGTGCGGATGTTAAAAAGAGCAGCATCGGCATGCTTTTCACGTCGTTTGGTAGAAATCCACGCGCGCGTTCTGCCAAAAGCACCATTTGCATGCATATCGTGTGGTTTTGCAGAAAACTGCGTCCGCGTCTACCAAAAGATGCATGCGCATGCTTAAAACGCGTTTTGGCACAAATCCATGTGCGGGTGCTAAAAAGAGCAGCATCGGCATGCTTTTCACGTCGTTTGGTAGAAATCCACACGCGCGTTCTGCCAAAAGCACCATTTGCATGCATATCGTGTGGTTTTGCAGAAAACTGCGTCCGCGTCTACCAAAAGATGCATGCGCATGCTTAAAACGCGCTTTGGCACAAATCCATGTGCGGATGTTAAAAAGAGCAGCGTCGGCATGCTTTTCACGTCGTTTGGTAGAAATCCACGCGCGCGTTCTGCCAAAAGCACCATTTGCATGCATATCGTGTGGTTTTGCAGAAAACTGCGTCCGCGTCTACCAAAAGATGCATGCGCATGCTTAAAACGCGTTTTGGCACAAATCCATGTGCGGGTGCTAAAAAGAGCAGCATCGGCATGCTTTTCACGTCGTTTGGTAGAAATCCACCCGCGCGTTCTGCCAAAAGCACCATTTGCATGCATATCGTGTGGTTTTGCAGAAAACTGCGTCCGCGTCTACCAAAAGATGCATGTGCATGCTAAAAACGCGTTTTGGCACAAATCCATGTGCGGGTGCTAAAAAGAGCAGCATCGGCATGCTTTTCACGTCGTTTGGTAGAAATCCACACGCGCGTTCTGCCAAAAGCACCATTTGCATGCATATCGTGTGGTTTTGCAGAAAACTGCGTCCGCGTCTACCAAAAGATGCATGCGCATGCTTAAAACGCGCTTTGGCACAAATCCATGTGCGGATGTTAAAAAGAGCAGCGTCGGCATGCTTTTCACGTCGTTTGGTAGAAATCCACGCGCGCGTTCTGCCAAAAGCACCATTTGCATGCATATCGTGTGGTTTTGCAGAAAACTGCGTCCGCGTCTACCAAAAGATGCATGCGCATGCTTAAAACGCGTTTTGGCACAAATCCATGTGCGGGTGCTAAAAAGAGCAGCATCGGCATGCTTTTCACGTCGTTTGGTAGAAATCCACACGCGCGTTCTGCCAAAAGCACCATTTGCATGCATATCGTGTGGTTTTGCAGAAAACTGCGTCCGCGTCTACCAAAAGATGCATGTGCATGCTAAAAACGCGTTTTGGCACAAATCCATGTGCGGGTGCTAAAAAGAGCAGCATCGGCATGCTTTTCACGTCGTTTGGTAGAAATCCACGCGCGCGTTCTGCCAAAAGCACCATTTGCATGCCTATCGTGTGGTTTTGCAGAAAACTGCGTCCGCGTCTACCAAAAGATGCATGCGCATGCTTAAAACGCGTTTTGGCACAAATCCATGTGCGGATGTTAAAAAGAGCAGCATCGGCATGCTTTTCACGTCGTTTGGTAGAAATCCACGCGCGCGTTCTGCCAAAAGCACCATTTGCATGCATATCGTGTGGTTTTGCAGAAAACTGCGTCCGCGTCTACCAAAAGATGCATGCGCATGCTTAAAATGCGTTTTGGCACAAATCCATGTGCGGGTGCTAAAAAGAGCAGCATCGGCATGCTTTTCACGTCGTTTGGTAGAAATCCACACGCGCGTTCTGCAAAAAGCACCATTTGCATGCCTATCGTGTGGTTTTGCAGAAAACTGCGTCCGCGTCTACCAAAAGATGCATGCGCATGCTTAAAACGCGCTTTGGCACAAATCCATGTGCGGATGTTAAAAAGAGCAGCATCGGCATGCTTTTCACGTCGTTTGGTAGAAATCCACGCGCGCGTTCTGCCAAAAGCACCATTTGCATGCATATCGTGTGGTTTTGCAGAAAACTGCGTCCGCGTCTACCAAAAGATGCATGCGCATGCTTAAAACGCGTTTTGGCACAAATCCATGTGCGGGTGCTAAAAAGAGCAGCATCGGCATGCTTTTCACGTCGTTTGGTAGAAATCCACACGCGCGTTCTGCCAAAAGCACCATTTGCATGCCTATCGTGTGGTTTTGCAGAAAACTGCGTCCGCGTCTACCAAAAGATGCATGCGCATGCTTAAAACGCGCTTTGGCACAAATCCATGTGCGGATGTTAAAAAGAGCAGCATCGGCATGCTTTTCACGTCGTTTGGTAGAAATCCACACGCGCGTTCTGCCAAAAGCACCATTTGCATGCATATCGTGTGGTTTTGCAGAAAACTGCGTCCGCGTCTACCAAAAGATGCATGTGCATGCTAAAAACGCGTTTTGGCACAAATCCATGTGCGGATGTTAAAAAGAGCAGCATCGGCATGCTTTTCACGTCGTTTGGTAGAAATCCACACGCGCGTTCTGCCAAAAGCACCATTTGCATGCATATCGTGTGGTTTTGCAGAAAACTGCGTCCGCGTCTACCAAAAGATGCATGTGCATGCTAAAAACGCGTTTTGGCACAAATCCATGTGCGGATGTTAAAAAGAGCAGCATCGGCATGCTTTTCACGTCGTTTGGTAGAAATCCACGCGCGCGTTCTGCCAAAAGCACCATTTGCATGCATATCGTGTGGTTTTGCAGAAAACTGCGTCCGCGTCTACCAAAAGATGCATGCGCATGCTTAAAACGCGTTTTGGCACAAATCCATGTGCGGGTGCTAAAAAGAGCAGCATCGGCATGCTTTTCACGTCGTTTGGTAGAAATCCACACGCGCGTTCTGCCAAAAGCACCATTTGCATGCCTATCGTGTGGTTTTGCAGAAAACTGCGTCCGCGTCTACCAAAAGATGCATGCGCATGCTTAAAACGCGCTTTGGCACAAATCCGTGTGCGGGTGCTAAAAAGAGCAGCATCGGCATGCTTTTCATGTCGTTTGGTAGAAATCCACACGCGCGTTCTGCCAAAAGCACCATTTGCATGCATATCGTGTGGTTTTGCAGAAAACTGCGTCCGCGTCTACCAAAAATGCATGTGCATGCTAAAAACGCGTTTTGGCACAAATCCATGTGCGGGTGCTAAAAAGAGCAGCATCGGCATGCTTTTCACGTCGTTTGGTAGAAATCCACACGCGCGTTCTGCCAAAAGCACCATTTGCATGCCTATCGTGTGGTTTTGCAGAAAACTGCGTCCGCGTCTACCAAAAGATGCATGCACATGCTTAAAACGCGCTTTGGCACAAATCCATGTGCGGATGTTAAAAAGAGCAGCATCGGCATGCTTTTCACGTCGTTTGGTAGAAATCCACGCGCGCGTTCTGCCAAAAGCACCATTTGCATGCATATCGTGTGGTTTTGCAGAAAACTGCGTCCGCGTCTACCAAAAGATGCATGCGCATGCTTAAAACGCGCTTTGGCACAAATCCATGTGCGGATGTTAAAAAGAGCAGCATCGGCATGCTTTTCACGTCGTTTGGTAGAAATCCACGCGCGCGTTCTGCCAAAAGCACCATTTGCATGCATATCGTGTGGTTTTGCAGAAAACTGCGTCCGCGTCTACCAAAAGATGCATGCGCATGCTTAAAACGCGTTTTGGCACAAATCCATGTGCGGGTGCTAAAAAGAGCAGCATCGGCATGCTTTTCACGTCGTTTGGTAGAAATCCACACGCGCGTTCTGCCAAAAGCACCATTTGCATGCATATCGTGTGGTTTTGCAGAAAACTGCGTCCGCGTCTACCAAAAGATGCATGCGCATGCTTAAAACGCGCTTTGGCACAAATCCATGTGCGGGTGCTAAAAAGAGCAGCATCGGCATGCTTTTCACGTCGTTTGGTAGAAATCCACACGCGCGTTCTGCCAAAAGCACCATTTGCATGCATATCGTGTGGTTTTGCAGAAAACTGCGTCCGCGTCTACCAAAAGATGCATGTGCATGCTAAAAACGCGTTTTGGCACAAATCCATGTGCGGGTGCTAAAAAGAGCAGCATCGGCATGCTTTTCACGTCGTTTGGTAGAAATCCACACGCGCGTTCTGCCAAAAGCACCATTTGCATGCCTATCGTGTGGTTTTGCAGAAAACTGCGTCCGCGTCTACCAAAAGATGCATGCACATGCTTAAAACGCGCTTTGGCGCAAATCCATGTGCGGATGTTAAAAAGAGCAGCATCGGCATGCTTTTCACGTCGTTTGGTAGAAATCCAAGCGCGCGTTCTGCCAAAAGCACCATATGCATGCATATCGTGTGGTTTTGCAGAAAACTGCGTCCGCGTCTACCAAAAGATGCATGCGCATGCTTAAAACGCGCTTTGGCACAAATCCATGTGCGGATGTTAAAAAGAGCAGCATCGGCATGCTTTTCACGTCGTTTGGTAGAAATCCACGCGCGCGTTCTGCCAAAAGCACCATTTGCATGCATATCGTGTGGTTTTGCAGAAAACTGCGTCCGCGTCTACCAAAAGATGCATGCGCATGTTTAAAACGCGTTTTGGCACAAATCCATGTGCGGGTGCTAAAAAGAGCAGCATCGGCATGCTTTTCACGTCGTTTGGTAGAAATCCACACGCGCGTTCTGCCAAAAGCACCATTTGCATGCCTATCGTGTGGTTTTGCAGAAAACTGCGTCCGCGTCTACCAAAAGATGCATGCGCATGCTTAAAACGCGCTTTGGCACAAATCCATGTGCGGATGTTAAAAAGAGCAGCATCGGCATGCTTTTCACGTCGTTTGGTAGAAATCCACGCGCGCGTTCTGCCAAAAGCACCATTTGCATGCATATCGTGTGGTTTTGCAGAAAACTGCGTCCGCGTCTACCAAAAGATGCATGCGCATGCTTAAAACGCGTTTTGGCACAAATCCATGTGCGGATGTTAAAAAGAGCAGCATCGGCATGCTTTTCACGTCGTTTGGTAGAAATCCACGCGCGCGTTCTGCCAAAAGCACCATTTGCATGCATATCGTGTGGTTTTGCAGAAAACTGCGTCCGCGTCTACCAAAAGATGCATGCGCATGCTTAAAACGCGCTTTGGCACAAATCCATGTGCGGATGTTAAAAAGAGCAGCATCGGCATGCTTTTCACGTCGTTTGGTAGAAATCCACGCGCGCGTTCTGCCAAAAGCACCATTTGCATGCATATCGTGTGGTTTTGCAGAAAACTGCGTCCGCGTCTACCAAAAGATGCATGCGCATGCTTAAAACGCGTTTTGGCACAAATCCATGTGCGGGTGCTAAAAAGAGCAGCATCGGCATGCTTTTCACGTCGTTTGGTAGAAATCCACACGCGCGTTCTGCCAAAAGCACCATTTGCATGCATATCGTGTGGTTTTGCAGAAAACTGCGTCCGCGTCTACCAAAAGATGCATGTGCATGCTAAAAACGCGTTTTGGCACAAATACATGTGCGGGTGCTAAAAAGAGCAGCATCGGCATGCTTTTCACGTCGTTTGGTAGATATCCACGCGCGCGTTCTGCCAAAAGCACCATTTGCATGCCTATCGTGTGGTTTTGCAGAAAACTGCGTCCGCGTCTACCAAAAGATGCATGCGCATGCTTAAAACGCGCTTTGGCACAAATCCATGTGCGGATGTTAAAAAGAGCAGCATCGGCATGCTTTTCACGTCGTTTGGTAGAAATCCACGCGCGCGTTCTGCCAAAAGCACCATTTGCATGCATATCGTGTGGTTTTGCAGAAAACTGCGTCCGCGTCTACCAAAAGATGCATGCGCATGCTTAAAACGCGTTTTGGCACAAATCCATGTGCGGGTGCTAAAAAGAGCAGCATCGGCATGCTTTTCACGTCGTTTGGTAGAAATCCACACGCGCGTTCTGCCAAAAGCACCATTTGCATGCATATCGTGTGGTTTTGCAGAAAACTGCGTCCGCGTCTACCAAAAGATGCATGCGCATGCTTAAAACGCGTTTTGCCACAAATCCATGTGCGGGTGCTAAAAAGAGCAGCATCGGCATGCTTTTCACGTCGTTTGGTAGAAATCCACACGCGCGTTCTGCCAAAAGCACCATTTGCATGCATATCGTGTGGTTTTGCAGAAAACTGCGTCCGCGTCTACCAAAAGATGCATGTGCATGCTAAAAACGCGTTTTGGCACAAATCCATGTGCGGGTGCTAAAAGAGCAGCATCGGCATGCTTTTCACGTCGTTTGGTAGAAATCCACGCGCGCGTTCTGCCAAAAGCACCATTTGCAAGCCTATCGTGTGGTTTTGCAGAAAACTGCATCCGCGTCTACCAAAAGATGCATGCGCATGCTTAAAACGCGCTTTGGCACAAATCCATGTGCGGATGTTAAAAAGAGCAGCATCGGCATGCTTTTCACGTCGTTTGGTAGAAATCCACGCGCGCGTTCTGCCAAAAGCACCATTTGCATGCATATCGTGTGGTTTTGCAGAAAACTGCGTCCGCGTCTACCAAAAGATGCATGCGCATGCTTAAAACGCGTTTTGCCACAAATCCATGTGCGGGTGCTAAAAAGAGCAGCATCGGCATGCTTTTCACGTCGTTTGGTAGAAATCCACACGCGCGTTCTGCCAAAAGCACCATTTGCATGCATATCGTGTGGTTTTGCAGAAAACTGCGTCCGCGTCTACCAAAAGATGCATGTGCATGCTAAAAACGCGTTTTGGCACAAATCCATGTGCGGGTGCTAAAAAGAGCAGCATCGGCATGCTTTTCACGTCGTTTGGTAGAAATCCACGCGCGCGTTCTGCCAAAAGCACCATTTGCATGCCTATCGTGTGGTTTTGCAGAAAACTGCGTCCGCGTCTACCAAAAGATGCGTGCGCATGCTTAAAACGCGCTTTGGCACAAATCCATGTGCGGATGTTAAAAAGAGCAGCATCGGCATGCTTTTGACGTCGTTTGGTAGAAATCCACGCGCGCGTTCTGCCAAAAGCACCATTTGCATGCATATCGTGTGGTTTTGCAGAAAACTGCGTCCGCGTCTACCAAAAGATGCATGCGCATGCTTAAAACGCGTTTTGGCACAAATCCATGTGCGGGTGCTAAAAAGAGCAGCATCGGCATGCTTTTCACGTCGTTTGGTAGAAATCCACGCGCGCGTTCTGCCAAAGCACCATTTGCATGCCTATCGTGTGGTTTTGCAGAAAACTGCGTCCGTGTCTACCAAAAGATGCATTCGCATGCTTAAAACGCGTTTTGGCACAAATCCATGTGCGGGTGCTAAAAAGAGCAGCATCGGCATGCTTTTCACGTCGTTTGGTAGAAATCCACGCGCGCGTTCTACCAAAAGCACTATTTGCATGCATATCGTGTGGTTTTGCAGAAAACTGCGTCCGCGTCTACCAAAAGATGCATGCGCATGCTTAAAACGCGTTTTGGCACAAATCCATGTGCGGGTGCTAAAAAGAGCAGCATCGGCATGCTTTTCACGTCGTTTGGTAGAAATCCACGCGCGCGATCTGCCAAAAGCACCATTTGCATGCCTATCGTGTGGTTTTGCAGAAAACTGCGTCCGCGTCTACCAAAAGATGCATGCGCATGCTTAAAACGCGTTTTGGCACAAATCCATGTGCGGGTGCTAAAAAGAGCAGCATCGGCATGCTTTTCACGTCGTTTGGTAGAAATCCACGCGCGCGTTCTACCAAAAGCACCATTTGCATGCATATCGTGTGGTTTTGCAGAAAACTGCGTCCGCGTCTACCAAAAGATGCATGCGCATGCTTAAAACGCGTTTTGGCACAAATCCATGTGCGGGTGCTAAAAAGAGCAGCATCGGCATGCTTTTCATGTCGTTTGGTAGAAATCCACACGCGCGTTCTGCCAAAAGCACCATTTGCATGCATATCGTGTGGTTTTGCAGAAAACTGCGTCCGCGTCTACCAAAAGATGCATGTGCATGCTAAAAACGCGTTTTGGCACAAATCCATGTGCGGGTGCTAAAAAGAGCAGCATCGGCATGCTTTTCACGTCGTTTGGTTGAAATCCACGCGCGCGTTCTGCCAAAACCACCATTTGCATGCATATCCTGTGGTTTTGCAGAAAACTGCGTCCGCGTCTACCAAAAGATGCATGCGCATGCTTAAAACGCGCTTTGGCACAAATCCATGTGCGGATGTTAAAAAGAGCAGCATCGGCATGCTTTTCACGTCGTTTGGTAGAAATCCACGCGCGCGTTCTGCCAAAAGCACCATTTGCATGCATATCGTGTGGTTTTGCAGAAAACTGCGTCCGCGTCTACCAAAAGATGCATGCGCATGCTTAAAACGCGTTTTGGCACAAATCCATGTGCGGGTGCTAAAAAGAGCAGCATCGGCATGCTTTTCACGTCGTTTGGTAGAAATCCACACGCGCGTTCTGCCAAAAGCACCATTTGCATGCATATCGTGTGGTTTTGCAGAAAACTGCGTCCGCGTCTACCAAAAGATGCATGTGCATGCTAAAAACGCGTTTTGGCACAAATCCATGTGCGGGTGCTAAAAAGAGCAGCATCGGCATGCTTTTCACGTCGTTTGGTAGAAATCCACGCGCGCGTTCTGCCAAAACCACCATTTGCATGCATATCGTGTGGTTTTGCAGAAAACTGCGTCCGCGTCTACCAAAAGATGCATGCGCATGCTTAAAACGCGTTTTGGCACAAATCCATGTGCGGGTGCTAAAAAGAGCAGCATCGGCATGCTTTTCACGTCGTTTGGTAGAAATCCACGCGCGCGTTCTGCCAAAAGCACCATTTGCAAGCCTATCGTGTGGTTTTGCAGAAAACTGCATCCGCGTCTACCAAAAGATGCATGCGCATGCTTAAAACGCGCTTTGGCACAAATCCATGTGCGGATGTTAAAAAGAGCAGCATCGGCATGCTTTTCACGTCGTTTGGTAGAAATCCACGCGCGCGTTCTGCCAAAAGCACCATTTGCATGCATATCGTGTGGTTTTGCAGAAAACTGCGTCCGCGTCTACCAAAAGATGCATGTGCATGCTAAAAACGCGTTTTGGCACAAATCCATGTGCGGGTGCTAAAAAGAGCAGCATCGGCATGCTTTTCACGTCGTTTGGTAGAAATCCACGCGCGCGTTCTGCCAAAACCACCATTTGCATGCATATCGTGTGGTTTTGCAGAAAACTGCGTCCGCGTCTACCAAAAGATGCATGCGCATGCTTAAAACGCGTTTTGGCACAAATCCATGTGCGGGTGCTAAAAAGAGCAGCATCGGCATGCTTTTCACGTCGTTTGGTAGAAATCCCCGCGCGCGTTCTGCCAAAAGCACCATTTGCATGCCTATCGTGTGGTTTTGCAGAAAACTGCGTCCGCGTCTACCAAAAGATGCATGCGCATGCTTAAAACGCGCTTTGGCACAAATCCATGTGCGGATGTTAAAAAGTGCAGCATCGGCATGCTTTTCACGTCGTTTGGTAGAAATCCACGCGCGCGTTCTGCCAAAAGCACCATTTGCATGCATATCGTGTGGTTTTGCAGAAAACTGCGTCCGCGTCTACCAAAAGATGCATGCGCATGCTTAAAACGCGCTTTGGCACAAATCCATGTGCGGATGTTAAAAAGAGCAGCATCGGCATGCTTTTCACGTCGTTTGGTAGAAATCCACGCGCGCGTTCTGCCAAAAGCACCATTTGCATGCATATCGTGTGGTTTTGCAGAAAACTGCGTCCGCGTCTACCAAAAGATGCATGCGCATGCTTAAAACGCGTTTTGCCACAAATCCATGTGCGGGTGCTAAAAAGAGCAGCATCGGCATGCTTTTCACGTCGTTTGGTAGAAATCCATGCGCGCGTTCTGCCAAAAGCACCATTTGCATGCATATCGTGTGGTTTTGCAGAAAACTGCGTCCGCGTCTACCAAAAGATGCATGCGCATGCTTAAAACGCGTTTTGGCACAAATCCATGTGCGGGTGCTAAAAAGAGCAGCATCGGCATGCTTTTCACGTCGTTTGGTAGAAATCCACGCGCGCGTTCTGCCAAAAGCACCATTTGCATGCCTATCGTGTGGTTTTGCAGAAAACTGCGTCCGCGTCTACCAAAAGATGCATGCGCATGCTTAAAACGCGTTTTGGCACAAATCCATGTGCGGGTGCTAAAAAGAGCAGCATCGGCATGCTTTTCACGTCGTTTGTAGAAATCCACGCGCGCGTTCTACCAAAAGCACCATTTGCATGCATATCGTGTGGTTTTGCAGAAAACTGCGTCCGCGTCTACCAAAAGATGCATGCGCATGCTTAAAGCGCGTTTTGGCACAAATCCATGTGCGGGTGCTAAAAAGAGCAGCATCGGCATGCTTTTCACGTCGTTTGGTAGAAATCCACACGCGCGTTCTGCCAAAAGCACCATTTGCATGCATATCGTGTGGTTTTGCAGAAAACTGCGTCCGCGTCTACCAAAAGATGCATGTGCATGCTAAAAACGCGTTTTGGCACAAATCCATGTGCGGGTGCTAAAAAGAGCAGCATCGGCATGCTTTTCACGTCGTTTGGTTGAAATCCACGCGCGCGTTCTGCCAAAACCACCATTTGCATGCATATCGTGTGGTTTTGCAGAAAACTGCGTCCGCGTCTACCAAAAGATGCATGCGCATGCTTAAAACGCGCTTTGGCACAAATCCATGTGCGGATGTTAAAAAGAGCAGCATCGGCATGCTTTTCACGTCGTTTGGTAGAAATCCACGCGCGCGTTCTGCCAAAAGCACCATTTGCATGCATATCGTGTGGTTTTGCAGAAAACTGCGTCCGCGTCTACCAAAAGATGCATGCGCATGCTTAAAACGCGTTTTGGCACAAATCCATGTGCGGGTGCTAAAAAGAGCAGCATCGGCATGCTTTTCACGTCGTTTGGTAGAAATCCACACGCGCGTTCTGCCAAAAGCACCATTTGCGTGCATATCGTGTGGTTTTGCAGAAAACTGCGTCCGCGTCTACCAAAAGATGCATGTGCATGCTAAAAACGCGTTTTGGCACAAATCCATGTGCGGGTGCTAAAAAGAGCAGCATCGGCATGCTTTTCACGTCGTTTGGTAGAAATCCACGCGCGCGTTCTGCCAAAACCACCATTTGCATGCATATCGTGTGGTTTTGCAGAAAACTGCGTCCGCGTCTACCAAAAGATGCATGCGCATGCTTAAAACGCGTTTTGGCACAAATCCATGTGCGGGTGCTAAAAAGAGCAGCATCGGCATGCTTTTCACGTCGTTTGGTAGAAATCCACGCGCGCGTTCTGCCAAAAGCACCATTTGCAAGCCTATCGTGTGGTTTTGCAGAAAACTGCGTCCGCGTCTACCAAAAGATGCATGCGCATGCTTAAAACGCGCTTTGGCACAAATCCATGTGCGGATGTTAAAAAGAGCAGCATCGGCATGCTTTTCACGTCGTTTGGTAGAAATCCACGCGCGCGTTCTGCCAAAAGCACCATTTGCATGCATATCGTGTGGTTTTGCAGAAAACTGCGTCCGCGTCTACCAAAAGATGCATGTGCATGCTAAAAACGCGTTTTGGCACAAATCCATGTGCGGGTGCTAAAAAGAGCAGCATCGGCATGCTTTTCACGTCGTTTGGTAGAAATCCACGCGCGCGTTCTGCCAAAACCACCATTTGCATGCATATCGTGTGGTTTTGCAGAAAACTGCGTCCGCGTCTACCAAAAGATGCATGCGCATGCTTAAAACGCGTTTTGGCACAAATCCATGTGCGGGTGCTAAAAAGAGCAGCATCGGCATGCTTTTCACGTCGTTTGGTAGAAATCCACGCGCGCGTTCTGCCAAAAGCACCATTTGCATGCCTATCGTGTGGTTTTGCAGAAAACTGCGTCCGCGTCTACCAAAAGATGCATGCGCATGCTTAAAACGCGCTTTGGCACAAATCCATGTGCGGATGTTAAAAAGAGCAGCATCGGCATGCTTTTCACGTCGTTTGGTAGAAATCCACGCGCGCGTTCTGCCAAAAGCACCATTTGCATGCATATCGTGTGGTTTTGCAGAAAACTGCGTCCGCGTCTACCAAAAGATGCATGCGCATGCTTAAAACGCGCTTTGGCACAAATCCATGTGCGGATGTTAAAAAGAGCAGCATCGACATGCTTTTCACGTCGTTTGGTAGAAATCCACGCGCGCGTTCTGCCAAAAGCACCATTTGCATGCATATCGTGTGGTTTTGCAGAAAACTGCGTCCGCGTCTACCAAAAGATGCATGCGCATGCTTAAAACGCGTTTTGCCACAAATCCATGTTCGGGTGCTAAAAAGAGCAGCATCGGCATGCTTTTCACGTCGTTTGGTAGAAATCCACACGCGCGTTCTGCCAAAAGCACCATTTGCATGCATATCGTGTGGTTTTGCAGAAAACTGCGTCCGCGTCTACCAAAAGATGCATGTGCATGCTAAAAACGCGTTTTGGCACAAATCCATGTGCGGGTGCTAAAAAGAGCAGCATCGGCATGCTTTTCACGTCGTTTGGTAGAAATCCACGCGCGCGTTCTGCCAAAAGCACCATTTGCATGCCTATCGTGTGCTTTTGCAGAAAACTGCGTCCGCGTCTACCAAAAGATGCATGCGCATGCTTAAAACGCGTTTTGGCACAAATCCATGTGCGGGTGCTAAAAAGAGCAGCATCGGCATGCTTTTCACGTCGTTTGGTAGAAATCCACGCGCGCGTTCTACCAAAAGCACCATTTGCATGCATATCGTGTGGTTTTGCAGAAAACTGCGTCCGCGTCTACCAAAAGATGCATGCGCATGCTTAAAACGCGTTTTGGCACAACTCCATGTGCGGGTGCTAAAAAGAGCAGCATCGGCATGCTTTTCACGTCGTTTGGTAGAAATCCACACGCGCGTTCTGCCAAAAGCACCATTTGCATGCATATCGTGTGGTTTTGCAGAAAACTGCGTCCGCGTCTACCAAAAGATGCATGTGCATGCTAAAAACGCGTTTTGGCACAAATCCATGTGCGGGTGCTAAAAAGAGCAGCATCGGCATGCTTTTCACGTCGTTTGGTTGAAATCCACGCGCGCGTTCTGCCAAAACCACCATTTGCATGCATATCGTGTGGTTTTGCAGAAAACTGCGTCCGCGTCTACCAAAAGATGCATGCGCATGCTTAAAACGCGCTTTGGCACAAATCCATGTGCGGATGTTAAAAAGAGCAGCATCGGCATGCTTTTCACGTCGTTTGGTAGAAATCCACGCGCGCGTTCTGCCAAAAGCACCATTTGCATGCATATCGTGTGGTTTTGCAGAAAACTGCGTCCGCGTCTACCAAAAGATGCATGCGCATGCTTAAAACGCGTTTTGGCACAAATCCATGTGCGGGTGCTAAAAAGAGCAGCATCGGCATGCTTTTCACGTCGTTTGGTAGAAATCCACACGCGCGTTCTGCCAAAAGCACCATTTGCATGCATATCGTGTGGTTTTGCAGAAAACTGCGTCCGCGTCTACCAAAAGATGCATGTGCATGCTAAAAACGCGTTTTGGCACAAATCCATGTGCGGGTGCTAAAAAGAGCAGCATCGGCATGCTTTTCACGTCGTTTGGTAGAAATCCACGCGCGCGTTCTGCCAAAACCACCATTTGCATGCATATCGTGTGGTTTTGCAGAAAACTGCGTCCGCGTCTACCAAAAGATGCATGCGCATGCTTAAAACGCGTTTTGGCACAAATCCATGTGCGGGTGCTAAAAAGAGCAGCATCGGCATGCTTTTCACGTCGTTTGGTAGAAATCCACGCGCGCGTTCTGCCAAAAGCACCATTTGCAAGCCTATCGTGTGGTTTTGCAGAAAACTGCGTCCGCGTCTACCAAAAGATGCATGCGCATGCTTAAAACGCGCTTTGGCACAAATCCATGTGCGGATGGTAAAAAGAGCAGCATCGGCATACTTTTCACGTCGTTTGGTAGAAATCCACGCGCGCGTTCTGCCAAAAGCACCATTTGCATGCATATCGTGTGGTTTTGCAGAAAACTGCGTCCGCGTCTACCAAAAGATGCATGTGCATGCTAAAAACGCGTTTTGGCACAAATCCATGTGCGGGTGCTAAAAAGAGCAGCATCGGCATGCTTTTCACGTCGTTTGGTAGAAATCCACGCGCGCGTTCTGCCAAAACCACCATTTGCATGCCTATCGTGTGGTTTTGCAGAAAACTGCGTCCGCGTCTACCAAAAGATGCATGCGCATGCTTAAAACGCGTTTTGGCACAAATCCATGTGCGGGTGCTAAAAAGAGCAGCATCGGCATGCTTTTCACGTCGTTTGGTAGAAATCCCCGCGCGCGTTCTGCCAAAAGCACCATTTGCATGCCTATCGTGTGGTTTTGCAGAAAACTGCGTCCGCGTCTACCAAAAGATGCATGCGCATGCTTAAAACGCGCTTTGGCACAAATCCATGTGCGGATGTTAAAAAGAGCAGCATCGGCATGCTTTTCACGTCGTTTGGTAGAAATCCACGCGCGCGTTCTGCCAAAAGCACCATTTGCATGCATATCGTGTGGTTTTGCAGAAAACTGCGTCCGCGTCTACCAAAAGATGCATGCGCATGCTTAAAACGCGCTTTGGCACAAATCCATGTGCGGATGTTAAAAAGAGCAGCATCGGCATGCTTTTCACGTCGTTTGGTAGAAATCCACGCGCGCGTTCTGCCAAAAGCACCATTTGCATGCATATCGTGTGGTTTTGCAGAAAACTGCGTCCGCGTCTACCAAAAGATGCATGCGCATGCTTAAAACGCGTTTTGCCACAAATCCATGTGCGGGTGCTAAAAAGAGCAGCATCGGCATGCTTTTCACGTCGTTTGGTAGAAATCCACACGCGCGTTCTGCCAAAAGCACCATTTGCATGCATATCGTGTGGTTTTGCAGAAAACTGCGTCCGCGTC
Organism: Dermacentor variabilis; assembly: GCF_050947875.1. Taxonomy (NCBI): domain Eukaryota; kingdom Metazoa; phylum Arthropoda; class Arachnida; order Ixodida; family Ixodidae; genus Dermacentor; species Dermacentor variabilis. The sequence goes on from NW_027460278.1 coordinate 84,290, forward strand.
TACCAAAAGATGCATGTGCATGCTAAAAACGCGTTTTGGCACAAATCCATGTGCGGGTGCTAAAAAGAGCAGCATCGGCATGCTTTTCACGTCGTTTGGTAGAAATCCACGCGCGCGTTCTACCAAAAGCACCATTTGCATGCATATCGTGTGGTTTTGCAGAAAACTGCGTCCGCGTCTACCAAAAGATGCATGCGCATGCTTAAAACGCGTTTTGGCACAAATCCATGTGCGGGTGCTAAAAAGAGCAGCATCGGCATGCTTTTCACGTCGTTTGGTAGAAATCCACGCGCGCGTTCTGCCAAAAGCACCATTTGCATGCATATCGTGTGGTTTTGCAGAAAACTGCGTCCGCGTCTACCAAAAGATGCATGCGCATGCTTAAAACGCGTTTTGGCACAAATCCATGTGCGGGTGCTAAAAAGAGCAGCATCGGCATGCTTTTCACGTCGTTTGGTAGAAATCCACGCCCGCGTTCTGCCAAAAGCACCATTTGCATGCCTATCGTGTGGTTTTGCAGAAAACTGCGTCCGCGTCTACCAAAAGATGCATGCGCATGCTTAAAACGCGCTTTGGCACAAATCCATGTGCGGATGTTAAAAAGAGCAGCATCGGCATGCTTTTCACGTCGTTTGGTAGAAATCCATGCGCGCGTTCTGCCAAAAGCACCATTTGCATGCACATCGTGTGGTTTTGCAGAAAACTGCGTCCGCGTCTACCAAAAGATGCATGCGCATGCTTAAAACGCGTTTTGGCACAAATCCATGTGCGGGTGCTAAAAAGAGCAGCATCGGCATGCTTTTCACGTCGTTTGGTAGAAATCCACACGCGCGTTCTGCCAAAAGCACCATTTGCATGCATATCGTGTGGTTTTGCAGAAAACTGCGTCCGCGTCTACCAAAAGATGCATGTGCATGCTAAAAACGCGTTTTGGCACAAATCCATGTGCGGGTGCTAAAAAGAGCAGCATCGGCATGCTTTTCACGTCGTTTGGTAGAAATCCACGCGCGCGTTCTGCCAAAAGCACCATTTGCATGCCTATCGTGTGGTTTTGCAGAAAACTGCGTCCGCGTCTACCAAAAGATGCATGCGCATGCTTAAAACGCGCTTTGGCACAAATCCATGTGCGGATGTTAAAAAGAGCAGCATCGGCATGCTTTTCACGTCGTTTGGTAGAAATCCACGCGCGCGTTCTGCCAAAAGCACCATTTGCATGCATATCGTGTGGTTTTGCAGAAAACTGCGTCCACGTCTACCAAAAGATGCATGCGCATGCTTAAAACGCGTTTTGCCACAAATCCATGTGCGGGTGCTAAAAAGAGCAGCATCGGCATGCTTTTCACGTCGTTTGGTAGAAATCCACACGCGCGTTCTGCCAAAAGCACCATTTGCATGCATATCGTGTGGTTTTGCAGAAAACTGCGTCCGCGTCTACCAAAAGATGCATGTGCATGCTAAAAACGCGTTTTGGCACAAATCCATGTGCGGGTGCTAAAAAGAGCAGCATCGGCATGCTTTTCACGTCGTTTGGTAGAAATCCACGCGCGCGTTCTACCAAAAGCACCATTTGCATGCATATCGTGTGGTTTTGCAGAAAACTGCGTCCGCGTCTACCAAAAGATGCATGCGCATGCTTAAAACGCGTTTTGGCACAAATCCATGTGCGGGTGCTAAAAAGAGCAGCATTGGCATGCTTTTCACGTCGTTTGGTAGAAATCCACGCGCGCGTTCTGCCAAAAGCACCATTTGCATGCCTATCGTGTGGTTTTGCAGAAAACTGCGTCCGCGTCTACCAAAAGATACATGCGCATGCTTAAAACGCGCTTTGGCACAAATCCATGTGCGGATGTTAAAAAGAGCAGCATCGGCATGCTTTTCACGTCGTTTGGTAGAAATCCATGCGCGCGTTCTGCCAAAAGCACCATTTGCATGCACATCGTGTGGTTTTGCAGAAAACTGCGTCCGCGTCTACCAAAAGATGCATGCGCATGCTTAAAACGCGTTTTGGCACAAATCCATGTGCGGGTGCTAAAAAGAGCAGCATCGGCATGCTTTTCACGTAGTTTGGTAGAAATCCACACGCGCGTTCTGCCAAAAGCACCATTTGCATGCATATCGTGTGGTTTTGCAGAAAACTGCGTCCGCGTCTACCAAAAGATGCATGTGCATGCTAAAAACGCGTTTTGGCACAAATCCATGTGCGGGTGCTAAAAAGAGCAGCATCGGCATGCTTTTCACGTCGTTTGGTAGAAATCCACACGCGCGTTCTGCCAAAAGCACCATTTGCATGCATATCGTGTGGTTTTGCAGAAAACTGCGTCCGCGTCTACCAAAAGATGCATGTGCATGCTAAAAACGCGTTTTGGCACAAATCCATGTGCGGGTGCTAAAAAGAGCAGCATCGGCATGCTTTTCACGTCGTTTGGTAGAAATCCACGCGCGCGTTCTGCCAAAAGCACCATTTGCATGCCTATCGTGTGGTTTTGCAGAAAACTGCGTCCGCGTCTACCAAAAGATGCATGCGCATGCTTAAAACGCGTTTTGGCACAAATCCATGTGCGGATGTTAAAAAGAGCAGCATCGGCATGCTTTTCACGTCGTTTGGTAGAAATCCACGCGCGCGTTCTGCCAAAAGCACCATTTGCATGCATATCGTGTGGTTTTGCAGAAAACTGCGTCCGCGTCTACCGAAAGATGCATGCGCATGCTTAAAACGCGTTTTGGCACAAATCCATGTGCGGGTGCTAAAAAGAGCAGCATCGGCATGCTTTTCACGTCGTTTGGTAGAAATCCACGCGCGCGTTCTACCAAAAGCACCATTTGCATGCCTATCGTGCGGTTTTGCAGAAAACTGCGTCCGCGTCTACCAAAAGATGCATGCGCATGCTTAAAACGCGCTTTGGCACAAATCCATGTGCGGATGTTAAAAAGAGCAGCATCGGCATGCTTTTCACGTCGTTTGGTAGAAATCCACGCGCGCGTTCTGCCAAAAGCACCATTTGCATGCATATCGTGTGGTTTTGCAGAAAACTGCGTCCGCGTCTACCAAAAGATGCATGCGCATGCTTAAAACGCGTTTTGGCACAAATCCATGTGCGGGTGCTAAAAAGAGCAGCATCGGCATGCTTTTCACGTCGTTTGGTAGAAATCCACACGCGCGTTCTGCCAAAAGCACCATTTGCATGCCTATCGTGTGGTTTTGCAGAAAACTGCGTCCGCGTCTACCAAAAGATGCATGCGCATGCTTAAAACGCGCTTTGGCACAAATCCATGTGCGGATGTTAAAAAGAGCAGCATCGGCATGCTTTTCACGTCGTTTGGTAGAAATCCACACGCGCGTTCTGCCAAAAGCACCATTTGCATGCATATCGTGTGGTTTTGCAGAAAACTGCGTCCGCGTCTACCAAAAGATGCATGTGCATGCTAAAAACGCGTTTTGGCACAAATCCATGTGCGGATGTTAAAAAGAGCAGCATCGGCATGCTTTTCACGTCGTTTGGTAGAAATCCACGCGCGCGTTCTGCCAAAAGCACCATTTGCATGCATATCGTGTGGTTTTGCAGAAAACTGCGTCCGCGTCTACCAAAAGATGCATGCGCATGCTTAAAACGCGTTTTGGCACAAATCCATGTGCGGGTGCTAAAAAGAGCAGCATCGGCATGCTTTTCACGTCGTTTGGTAGAAATCCACACGCGCGTTCTGCCAAAAGCACCATTTGCATGCCTATCGTGTGGTTTTGCAGAAAACTGCGTCCGCGTCTACCAAAAGATGCATGCGCATGCTTAAAACGCGCTTTGGCACAAATCCATGTGCGGATGTTAAAAAGAGCAGCATCGGCATGCTTTTCACGTCGTTTGGTAGAAATCCACACGCGCGTTCTGCCAAAAGCACCATTTGCATGCATATCGTGTGGTTTTGCAGAAAACTGCGTCCGCGTCTACCAAAAGATGCATGTGCATGCTAAAAACGCGTTTTGGCACAAATCCATGTGCGGATGTTAAAAAGAGCAGCATCGGCATGCTTTTCACGTCGTTTGGTAGAAATCCACGCGCGCGTTCTGCCAAAAGCACCATTTGCATGCATATCGTGTGGTTTTGCAGAAAACTGCGTCCGCGTCTACCAAAAGATGCATGCGCATGCTTAAAACGCGTTTTGGCACAAATCCATGTGCGGGTGCTAAAAAGAGCAGCATCGGCATGCTTTTCACGTCGTTTGGTAGAAATCCACACGCGCGTTCTGCCAAAAGCACCATTTGCATGCCTATTGTGTGGTTTTGCAGAAAACTGCGTCCGCGTCTACCAAAAGATGCATGCGCATGCTTAAAACGCGCTTTGGCACAAATCCATGTGCGGATGTTAAAAAGAGCAGCATCGGCATGCTTTTCACGTCGTTTGGTAGAAATCCACGCGCGCGTTCTGCCAAAAGCACCATTTGCATGCATATCGTGTGGTTTTGCAGAAAACTGCGTCCGCGTCTACCAAAAGATGCATGCGCGTGCTTAAAACGCGTTTTGGCACAAATCCATGTGCGGGTGCTAAAAAGAGCAGCATCGGCATGCTTTTCACGTCGTTTGGTAGAAATCCACACGCGCGTTCTGCCAAAAGCACCATTTGCATGCATATCGTGTGGTTTTGCAGAAAACTGCGTCCGCGTCTACCAAAAGATGCATGTGCATGCTAAAAACGCGTTTTGGCACAAATCCATGTGCGGATGTTAAAAAGAGCAGCATCGGCATGCTTTTCACGTCGTTTGGTAGAAATCCACGCGCGCGTTCTGCCAAAAGCACCATTTGCATGCATATCGTGTGGTTTTGCAGAAAACTGCGTCCGCGTCTACCAAAAGATGCATGCGCATGCTTAAAACGCGTTTTGGCACAAATCCATGTGCGGGTGCTAAAAAGAGCAGCATCGGCATGCTTTTCACGTCGTTTGGTAGAAATCCACACTCGCGTTCTGCCAAAAGCACCATTTGCATGCCTATCGTGTGGTTTTGCAGAAAACTGCGTCCGCGTCTACCAAAAGATGCATGCGCATGCTTAAAACGCGCTTTGGCACAAATCCATGTGCGGGTGCTAAAAAGAGCAGCATCGGCATGCTTTTCACGTCGTTTGGTAGAAATCCACACGCGCGTTCTGCCAAAAGCACCATTTGCATGCATATCGTGTGGTTTTGCAGAAAACTGCGTCCGCGTCTACCAAAAGATGCATGTGCATGCTAAAAACGCGTTTTGGCACAAATCCATGTGCGGGTGCTAAAAAGAGCAGCATCGGCATGCTTTTCACGTCGTTTGGTAGAAATCCACACGCGCGTTCTGCCAAAAGCACCATTTGCATGCCTATCGTGTGGTTTTGCAGAAAACTGCGTCCGCGTCTACCAAAAGATGCATGCGCATGCTTAAAACGCGCTTTGGCACAAATCCATGTGCGGGTGCTAAAAAGAGCAGCATCGGCATGCTTTTCACGTCGTTTGGTAGAAATCCACGCGCGCGTTCTGCCAAAACCACCATTTGCATGCATATCGTGTGGTTTTGCAGAAAACTGCGTCCGCGTCTACCAAAAGATGCATGCGCATGCTTAAAACGCGTTTTGGCACAAATCCATGTGCGGGTGCTAAAAAGAGCAGCATCGGCATGCTTTTCACGTCGTTTGGTAGAAATGCACGCGCGCGTTCTGCCAAAAGCACCATTTGCAAGCCTATCGTGTGGTTTTGCAGAAAACTGCGTCCGCGTCTACCAAAAGATGCATGCGCATGCTTAAAACGCGCTTTGGCACAAATCCATGTGCGGATGTTAAAAAGAGCAGCATCGGCATAATTTTCACGTCGTTTGGTAGAAATCCACGCGCGCGTTCTGCCAAAAGCACCATTTGCATGCATATCGTGTGGTTTTGCAGAAAACTGCGTCCGCGTCTACCAAAAGATGCATGTGCATGCTAAAAACGCGTTTTGGCACAAATCCATGTGCGGGTGCTAAAAAGAGCAGCATCGGCATGCTTTTCACGTCGTTTGGTAGAAATCCACGCGCGCGTTCTGCCAAAACCACCATTTGCATGCATATCGTGTGGTTTTGCAGAAAACTGCGTCCGCGTCTACCAAAAGATGCATGCGCATGCTTAAAACGCGTTTTGGCACAAATCCATGTGCGGGTGCTAAAAAGAGCAGCATCGGCATGCTTTTCACGTCGTTTGGTAGAAATCCCCGCGCGCGTTCTGCCAAAAGCACCATTTGCATGCCTATCGTGTGGTTTTGCAGAAAACTGCGTCCGCGTCTACCAAAAGATGCATGCGCATGCTTAAAACGCGCTTTGGCACAAATCCATGTGCGGATGTTAAAAAGAGCAGCATCGGCATGCTTTTCACGTCGTTTGGTAGAAATCCACGCGCGCGTTCTGCCAAAAGCACCATTTGCATGCATATCGTGTGGTTTTGCAGAAAACTGCGTCCGCGTCTACCAAAAGATGCATGCGCATGCTTAAAACGCGTTTTGGCACAAATCCATGTGCGGGTGCTAAAAAGAGCAGCATCGGCATGCTTTTCACGTCGTTTGGTAGAAATCCACGCGCGCGTTCTGCCAAAAGCACCATTTGCATGCATATCGTGTGGTTTTGCAGAAAACTGCGTCCGCGTCTACCAAAAGATGCATGCGCATGCTTAAAACGCGTTTTGGCACAAATCCATGTGCGGGTGCTAAAAAGAGCAGCATCGGCATGCTTTTCACGTCGTTTGGTAGAAATCCACGCCCGCGTTCTGCCAAAAGCACCATTTGCATGCCTATCGTGTGGTTTTGCAGAAAACTGCGTCCGCGTCTACCAAAAGATGCATGCGCATGCTTAAAACGCGCTTTGGCACAAATCCATGTGCGGATGTTAAAAAGAGCAGCATCGGCATGCTTTTCACGTCGTTTGGTAGAAATCCATGCGCGCGTTCTGCCAAAAGCACCATTTGCATGCACATCGTGTGGTTTTGCAGAAAACTGCGTCCGCGTCTACCAAAAGATGCATGCGCATGCTTAAAACGCGTTTTGGCACAAATCCATGTGCGGGTGCTAAAAAGAGCAGCATCGGCATGCTTTTCACGTCGTTTGGTAGAAATCCACACGCGCGTTCTGCCAAAAGCACCATTTGCATGCATATCGTGTGGTTTTGCAGAAAACTGCGTCCGCGTCTACCAAAAGATGCATGTGCATGCTAAAAACGCGTTTTGGCACAAATCCATGTGCGGGTGCTAAAAAGAGCAGCATCGGCATGCTTTTCACGTCGTTTGGTAGAAATCCACGCGCGCGTTCTGCCAAAAGCACCATTTGCATGCCTATCGTGTGGTTTTGCAGAAAACTGCGTCCGCGTCTACCAAAAGATGCATGCGCATGCTTAAAACGGGCTTTGGCACAAATCCATGTGCGGATGTTAAAAAGAGCAGCATCGGCATGCTTTTCACGTCGTTTGGTAGAAATCCACGCGCGCGTTCTGCCAAAAGCACCATTTGCAAGCCTATCGTGTGGTTTTGCAGAAAACTGCGTCCGCGTCTACCAAAAGATGCATGCGCATGCTTAAAACGCGTTTTGCCACAAATCCATGTGCGGGTGCTAAAAAGAGCAGCATCGGCATGCTTTTCACGTCGTTTGGTAGAAATCCACACGCGCGTTCTGCCAAAAGCACCATTTGCATGCATATCGTGTGGTTTTGCAGAAAACTGCGTCCGCGTCTACCAAAAGATGCATGTGCATGCTAAAAACGCGTTTTGGCACAAATCCATGTGCGGGTGCTAAAAAGAGCAGCATCGGCATGCTTTTCACGTCGTTTGGTAGAAATCCACGCGCGCGTTCTACCAAAAGCACCATTTGCATGCATATCGTGTGGTTTTGCAGAAAACTGCGTCCGCGTCTACCAAAAGATGCATGCGCATGCTTAAAACGCGTTTTGGCACAAATCCATGTGCGGGTGCTAAAAAGAGCAGCATCGGCATGCTTTTCACGTCGTTTGGTAGAAATCCACGCGCGCGTTCTGCCAAAAGCACCATTTGCATGCCTATCGTGTGGTTTTGCAGAAAACTGCGTCCGCGTCTACCAAAAGATGCATGCGCATGCTTAAAACGCGCTTTGGCACAAATCCATGTGCGGATGTTAAAAAGAGCAGCATCGGCATGCTTTTCACGTCGTTTGGTAGAAATCCATGCGCGCGTTCTGCCAAAAGCACCATTTGCATGCACATCGTGTGGTTTTGCAGAAAACTGCGTCCGCGTCTACCAAAAGATGCATGCGCATGCTTAAAACGCGTTTTGGCACAAATCCATGTGCGGGTGCTAAAAAGAGCAGCATCGGCATGCTTTTCACGTCGTTTGGTAGAAATCCACACGCGCGTTCTGCCAAAAGCACCATTTGCATGCATATCGTGTGGTTTTGCAGAAAACTGCGTCCGCGTCTACCAAAAGATGCATGTGCATGCTAAAAACGCGTTTTGGCACAAATCCATGTGCGGGTGCTTAAAAGAGCAGCATCGGCATGCTTTTCACGTCGTTTGGTAGAAATCCACACGCGCGTTCTGCCAAAAGCACCATTTGCATGCATATCGTGTGGTTTTGCAGAAAACTGCGTCCGCGTCTACCAAAAGATGCATGTGCATGCTAAAAACGCGTTTTGGCACAAATCCATGTGCGGATGTTAAAAAGAGCAGCATCGGCATGCTTTTCACGTCGTTTGGTAGAAATCCACGCGCGCGTTCGGCCAAAAGCACCATTTGCATGCATATCGTGTGGTTTTGCAGAAAACTGCGTCCGCGTCTACCGAAAGATGCATGCGCATGCTTAAAACGCGTTTTGGCACAAATCCATGTGCGGGTGCTAAAAAGAGCAGCATCGGCATGCTTTTCACGTCGTTTGGTAGAAATCCACGCGCGCGTTCTGCCAAAAGCACCATTTGCATGCCTATCGTGCGGTTTTGCAGAAAACTGCGTCCGCGTCTACCAAAAGATGCATGCGCATGCTTAAAACGCGCTTTGGCACAAATCCATGTGCGGATGTTAAAAAGAGCAGCATCGGCATGCTTTTCACGTCGTTTGGTAGAAATCCACGCGCGCGTTCTGCCAAAAGCACCATTTGCATGCATATCGTGTGGTTTTGCAGAAAACTGCGTCCGCGTCTACCAAAAGATGCATGCGCATGCTTAAAACGCGTTTTGGCACAAATCCATGTGCGGGTGCTAAAAAGAGCAGCATCGGCATGCTTTTCACGTCGTTTGGTAGAAATCCACACGCGCGTTCTGCCAAAAGCACCATTTGCATGCCTATCGTGTGGTTTTGCAGAAAACTGCGTCCGCGTCTACCAAAAGATGCATGCGCATGCTTAAAACGCGCTTTGGCACAAATCCATGTGCGGATGTTAAAAAGAGCAGCATCGGCATGCTTTTCACGTCGTTTGGTAGAAATCCACACGCGCGTTCTGCCAAAGCACCATTTGCATGCATATCGTGTGGTTTTGCAGAAAACTGCGTCCGCGTCTACCAAAAGATGCATGTGCATGCTAAAAACGCGTTTTGGCACAAATCCATGTGCGGATGTTAAAAAGAGCAGCATCGGCATGCTTTTCACGTCGTTTGGTAGAAATCCACGCGCGCGTTCTGCCAAAAGCACCATTTGCATGCATATCGTGTGGTTTTGCAGAAAACTGCGTCCGCGTCTACCAAAAGATGCATGCGCATGCTTAAAACGCGTTTTGGCACAAATCCATGTGCGGGTGCTAAAAAGAGCAGCATCGGCATGCTTTTCACGTCGTTTGGTAGAAATCCACACGCGCGTTCTGCCAAAAGCACCATTTGCATGCCTATCGTGTGGTTTTGCAGAAAACTGCGTCCGCGTCTACCAAAAGATGCATGCGCATGCTTAAAACGCGCTTTGGCACAAATCCATGTGCGGATGTTAAAAAGAGCAGCATCGGCATGCTTTTCACGTCGTTTGGTAGAAATCCACACGCGCGTTCTGCCAAAAGCACCATTTGCATGCATATCGTGTGGTTTTGCAGAAAACTGCGTCCGCGTCTACCAAAAGATGCATGTGCATGCTAAAAACGCGTTTTGGCACAAATCCATGTGCGGATGTTAAAAAGAGCAGCATCGGCATGCTTTTCACGTCGTTTGGTAGAAATCCACGCGCGCGTTCTGCCAAAAGCACCATTTGCATGCATATCGTGTGGTTTTGCAGAAAACTGCGTCCGCGTCTACCAAAAGATGCATGCGCATGCTTAAAACGCGTTTTGGCACAAATCCATGTGCGGGTGCTAAAAAGAGCAGCATCGGCATGCTTTTCACGTCGTTTGGTAGAAATCCACACGCGCGTTCTGCCAAAAGCACCATTTGCATGCCTATTGTGTGGTTTTGCAGAAAACTGCGTCCGCGTCTACCAAAAGATGCATGCGCATGCTTAAAACGCGCTTTGGCACAAATCCATGTGCGGATGTTAAAAAGAGCAGCATCGGCATGCTTTTCACGTCGTTTGGTAGAAATCCACGCGCGCGTTCTGCCAAAAGCACCATTTGCATGCATATCGTGTGGTTTTGCAGAAAACTGCGTCCGCGTCTACCAAAAGATGCATGCGCGTGCTTAAAACGCGTTTTGGCACAAATCCATGTGCGGGTGCTAAAAAGAGCAGCATCGGCATGCTTTTCACGTCGTTTGGTAGAAATCCACACGCGCGTTCTGCCAAAAGCACCATTTGCATGCATATCGTGTGGTTTTGCAGAAAACTGCGTCCGCGTCTACCAAAAGATGCATGTGCATGCTAAAAACGCGTTTTGGCACAAATCCATGTGCGGATGTTAAAAAGAGCAGCATCGGCATGCTTTTCACGTCGTTTGGTAGAAATCCACGCGCGCGTTCTGCCAAAAGCACCATTTGCATGCATATCGTGTGGTTTTGCAGAAAACTGCGTCCGCGTCTACCAAAAGATGCATGCGCATGCTTAAAACGCGTTTTGGCACAAATCCATGTGCGGGTGCTAAAAAGAGCAGCATCGGCATGCTTTTCACGTCGTTTGGTAGAAATCCACACGCGCGTTCTGCCAAAAGCACCATTTGCATGCCTATCGTGTGGTTTTGCAGAAAACTGCGTCCGCGTCTACCAAAAGATGCATGCGCATGCTTAAAACGCGCTTTGGCACAAATCCATGTGCGGGTGCTAAAAAGAGCAGCATCGGCATGCTTTTCACGTCGTTTGGTAGAAATCCACACGCGCGTTCTGCCAAAAGCACCATTTGCATGCATATCGTGTGGTTTTGCAGAAAACTGCGTCCGCGTCTACCAAAAGATGCATGTGCATGCTAAAAACGCGTTTTGGCACAAATCCATGTGCGGGTGCTAAAAAGAGCAGCATCGGCATGCTTTTCACGTCGTTTGGTAGAAATCCACACGCGCGTTCTGCCAAAAGCACCATTTGCATGCCTATCGTGTGGTTTTGCAGAAAACTGCGTCCGCGTCTACCAAAAGATGCATGCACATGCTTAAAACGCGCTTTGGCACAAATCCATGTGCGGATGTTAAAAAGAGCAGCATCGGCATGCTTTTCACGTCGTTTGGTAGAAATCCACGCGCGCGTTCTGCCAAAAGCACCATTTGCATGCATATCGTGTGGTTTTGCAGAAAACTGCGTCCGCGTCTACCAAAAGATGCATGCGCATGCTTAAAACGCGTTTTGGCACAAATCCATGTGCGGGTGCTAAAAAGAGCAGCATCGGCATGCTTTTCACGTCGTTTGGTAGAAATCCACACGCGCGTTCTGCCAAAAGCACAATTTGCATGCATATCGTGTGGTTTTGCAGAAAACTGCGTCCGCGTCTACCAAAAGATGCATGTGCATGCTAAAAACGCGTTTTGGCACAAATCCATGTGCGGGTGCTAAAAAGAGCAGCATCGGCATGCTTTTCACGTCGTTTGGTAGAAATCCACGCGCGCGTTCTGCCAAAACCATTTGCATGCATATCGTGTGGTTTTGCAGAAAACTGCGTCCGCGTCTACCAAAAGATGCATGCGCATGCTTAAAACGCGTTTTGGCACAAATCCATGTGCGGGTGCTAAAAAGAGCAGCATCGGCATGCTTTTCACGTCGTTTGGTAGAAATCCACGCGCGCGTTCTGCCAAAAGCACCATTTGCATGCATATCGTGTGGTTTTGCAGAAAACTGCGTCCGCGTCTACCAAAAGATGCATGCGCATGCTAAAAACGCGTTTTGGCACAAATCCATGTGCGGGTGCTAAAAAGAGCAGCATCGGCATGCTTTTCACGTCGTTTGGTAGAAATCCACGCGCGCGTTCTGCCAAAAGCACCATTTGCTTGCATATCGTGTGGTTTTGCAGAAAACTGCGTCCGCGTCTACCAAAAGATGCATGCGCATGCTTAAAACGCGTTTTGGCACAAATCCATGTGCGGGTGCTAAAAAGAGCAGCATCGGCATGCTTTTCACGTCGTTTGGTAGAAATCCACGCGCGCGTTCTGCCAAAAGCACCATTTGCATGCATATCGTGTGGTTTTGCAGAAAACTGCGTCCGCGTCTACCAAAAGATGCATGCGCATGCTTAAAACGCGTTTTGGCACAAATCCATGTGCGGGTGCTAAAAATAGCAGCATCGGCATGCTTTTCACGTCGTTTGGTAGAAATCCACGCGCGCGTTCTGCCAAAAGCACCATTTGCATGCATATCGTGTGGTTTTGCAGAAAACTGCGTCCGCGTCTACCAAAAGATGCATGCGCATGCTAAAAACGCGTTTTGGCACAAATCCATGTGCGGGTGCTAAAAAGAGCAGCATCGGCATGCTTTTCACGTCGTTTGGTAGAAATCCACGCGCGCGTTCTGCCAAAAGCACCATTTGCATGCCTATCGTGTGGTTTTGCAGAAAACTGCGTCCGCGTCTACCAAAAGATGCATGCGCATGCTTAAAACGCGTTTTGGCACAAATCCATGTGCGGATGTTAAAAAGAGCAGCATCGGCATGCTTTTCACGTCGTTTGGTAGAAATCCACGCGCGCGTTCTGCCAAAAGCACCATTTGCATGCATATCGTGTGGTTTTGCAGAAAACTGCGTCCGCGTCTACCAAAAGATGCATGCGCATGCTTAAAACGCGTTTTGGCACAAATCCATGTGCGGGTGCTAAAAAGAGCAGCATCGGCATGCTTTTGACGTCGTTTGGTAGAAATCCACGCGCGCGTTCTGCCAAAAGCACCATTTGCATGCATATAGTGTGGTTTTGCAGAAAACTGCGTCCGCGTCTACCAAAAGATGCATGCGCATGCTTAAAACGCGTTTTGGCACAAATCCATGTGCGGGTGCTAAAAAGAGCAGCATCGGCATGCTTTTCACGTCGTTTGGTAGAAATCCACGCGCGCGTTCTGCCAAAAGCACCATTTGCATACATATCGTGTGGTTTTGCAGAAAACTGCGTCCGCGTCTACCAAAAGATGCATGCGCATGCTTAAAACGCGTTTTGGCACAAATCCATGTGCGGGTGCTAAAAAGAGCAGCATCGGCATGCTTTTCACGTCGTTTGGTAGAAATCCACGCGCGCGTTCTGCCAAAAGCACCATTTGCATGCATATCGTGTGGTTTTGCAGAAAACTGCGTCCGCGTCTACCAAAAGATGCATGCGCATGCTAAAAACGCGTTTTGGCACAAATCCATGTGCGGGTGCTAAAAAGAGCAGCATCGGCATGCTTTTCACGTCGTTTGGTAGAAATCCACTCGCGCGTTCTGCCAAAAGCACCATTTGCATGCATATCGTGTGGTTTTGCAGAAAACTGCGTCCGCGTCTACCAAAAGATGCATGCGCATAATTAAAACGCGTTTTGGCACAAATCCATGTGCGGGTGCTAAAAAGAGCAGCATCGGCATGCGTTTCACGTCGTTTGGTAGAAATCCACGCGCGCGTTCTGCCAAAAGCACCATTTGCATACATATCGTGTGGTTTTGCAGAAAACTGCGTCCGCGTCTACCAAAAGATGCATGCGCATGCTTAAAACGCGTTTTGGCACAAATCCATGTGCGGGTGCTAAAAAGAGCAGCATCGGCATGCTTTTCACGTCGTTTGGTAGAAATCCACGCGCGCGTTCTGCCAAAAGCACCATTTGCATGCATATCGTGTGGTTTTGCAGAAAACTGCGTCCGCGTCTACCAAACGATGCATGCGCATGCTTAGAATGCGTTTTGGCACAAATCCATGTGCGGGTGCTAAAAAGAGCAGCATCGGCATGCGTTTCACGTCGTTTGGTAGAAATCCACGCGCGCGTTCTGCCAAAAGCACCATTTGCATGCATATCGTGTGGTTTTGCAGAAAACTGCGTCCGCCTCTACCAAAAGATGCATGCGCATGCTTAAAACGCGTTTTGGCACAAATCCATGTGCGGGTGCTAAAAAGAGCAGCATCGGCATGCTTTTCACGTCGTTTGGTAGAAATCCACGCGCGCGTTCTGCCAAAAGCACCATTTGCATGCATATCGTGTGGTTTTGCAGAAAACTGCGTCCGCGTCTACCAAAAGATGCATGCGCATGCCTAAAACGCGTTTTGGCACAAATCCATGTGCGGGTGCTAAAAAGAGCAGCATCGGCATGCTTTTCACGTCGTTTAGTAGAAATCCACGCGCGCGTTCTGCCAAAAGCACCATTTGCATGCCTATCGTGTGGTTTTGCAGAAAACTGCGTCCGCGTCTACCAAAAGATGCATGCGCATGCTTAAAACGCGTTTTGGCACAAATCCATGTGCGGATGTTAAAAAGAGCAGCATCGGCATGCTTTTCACGTCGTTTGGTAGAAATCCACGCGCGCGTTCTGCCAAAAGCACCATTTGCATGCATATCGTGTGGTTTTGCAGAAAACTGCGTCCGCGTCTACCAAATGATGCATGCGCATGCTTAAAACGCGTTTTGGCACAAATCCATGTGCGGGTGCTAAAAAGAGCAGCATCGGCATGCTTTTGACGTCGTTTGGTAGAAATCCACGCGCGCGTTCTGCCAAAAGCACCATTTGCATGCATATCGTGTGGTTTTGCAGAAAACTGCGTCCGCGTCTACCAAAAGATGCATGCGCATGCTTAAAACGCGTTTTGGCACAAATCCATGTGCGGGTGCTAAAAAGAGCAGCATCGGCATGCTTTTCACGTCGTTTGGTAGAAATCCACGCGCGCGTTCTGCCAAAAGCACCATTTGCATGCATATCGTGTGGTTTTGCAGAAAACTGCGTCCGCGTCTACCAAAAGATGCATGCGCATAATTAAAACGCGTTTTGGCACAAATCCATGTGCGGGTGCTAAAAAGAGCAGCATCGGCATGCGTTTCCCGTCGTTTGGTAGAAATCCACGCGCGCGTTCTGCCAAAAGCACCATTTGCATACATATCGTGTGGTTTTGCAGAAAACTGCGTCCGCGTCTACCAAAAGATGCATGCGCATGCTTAAAATGCGTTTTGGCACAAATCCATGTGCGGGTGCTAAAAAGAGCAGTATCGGCATGCTTTTCACGTCGTTTGGTAGAAATCCACGCGCGCGTTCTGCCAAAAGCACCATTTGCATGCATATCGTGTGGTTTTGCAGAAAACTGCGTCCGCGTCTACCAAAAGATGCATGCGCATGCTTAAAACGCGTTTTGGCACAAATCCATGTGCGGGTGCTAAAAAGAGCAGCATCGGCATGCGTTTCACGTCGTTTGGTAGAAATCCACGCGCGCGTTCTGCCAAAAGCACCATTTGCATGCATATCGTGTGGTTTTGCAGAAAACTGCGTCCGCGTCTACCAAAAGATGCATGCGCATGCTTAAAACGCGTTTTGACACAAATCCATGTGCGGGTGCTAAAAAGAGCAGCATCGGCATGCTTTTCACGTCGTTTGGTAGAAATCCACGCGCGCGTTCTGCCAAAAGCACCATTTGCATGCATATCGTGTGGTTTTGCAGAAAACTGCGTCCGCGTCTACCAAAAGATGCATGCGCATGCTTAAAACGCGTTTTGGCACAAATCCATGTGCGGATGTTAAAAAGAGCAGCATCGGCATGCTTTTCACGTCGTTTGGTAGAAATCCACGCGCGCGTTCTGCCAAAAGCACCATTTGCATGCCTATCGTGTGGTTTTGCAGAAAACTGCGTCCGCGTCTACCAAAAGATGCATGCGCATGCTTAAAACGCGTTTTGGCACAAATCCATGTGCGGGTGCTAAAAAGAGCAGCATCGGCATGCTTTTCACGTCGTTTGGTAGAAATCCACGCGCGCGTTCTGCCAAAAGCACCATTTGCATGCATATCGTGTGGTTTTGCAGAAAACTGCGTCCGCGTCTACCAAAAGATGCATGCGCATGCTTAAAACGCGTTTTGGCACAAATCCATGTGCGGGTGCTAAAAAGAGCAGCATCGGCATGCTTTTCACGTCGTTTGGTAGAAATCCACGCGCGCGTTCTGCCAAAAGCACCATTTGCATGCATATCGTGTGGTTTTGCAGAAAACTGCGTCCGCGTCTACCAAAAGATGCATGCGCATGCCTAAAACGCGTTTTGGCACAAATCCATGTGCGGGTGCTAAAAAGAGCAGCATCGGCATGCTTTTCACGTCGTTTAGTAGAAATCCACGCGCGCGTTCTGCCAAAAGCACCATTTGCATGCCTATCGTGTGGTTTTGCAGAAAACTGCGTCCGCGTCTACCAAAAGATGCATGCGCATGCTTAAAACGCGTTTTGGCACAAATCCATGTGCGGATGTTAAAAAGAGCAGCATCGGCATGCTTTTCACGTCGTTTGGTAGAAATCCACGCGCGCGTTCTGCCAAAAGCACCATTTGCATGCATATCGTGTGGTTTTGCAGAAAACTGCGTCCGCGTCTACCAAAAGATGCATGCGCATGCTTAAAACGCGTTTTGGCACAAATCCATGTGCGGGTGCTAAAAAGAGCAGCATCGGCATGCTTTTGACGTCGTTTGGTAGAAATCCACGCGCGCGTTCTGCCAAAAGCACCATTTGCATGCATATCGTGTGGTTTTGCAGAAAACTGCGTCCGCGTCTACCAAAAGATGCATGCGCATGCTTAAAACGCGTTTTGGCACAAATCCATGTGCGGGTGCTAAAAAGAGCAGCATCGGCATGCTTTTCACGTCGTTTGGTAGAAATCCACGCGCGCGTTCTGCCAAAAGCACCATTTGCATGCATATCGTGTGGTTTTGCAGAAAACTGCGTCCGCGTCTACCAAAAGATGCATGCGCATAATTAAAACGCGTTTTGGCACAAATCCATGTGCGGGTGCTAAAAAGAGCAGCATCGGCATGCGTTTCCCGTCGTTTGGTAGAAATCCACGCGCGCGTTCTGCCAAAAGCACCATTTGCATACATATCGTGTGGTTTTGCAGAAAACTGCGTCCGCGTCTACCAAAAGATGCATGCGCATGCTTAAAATGCGTTTTGGCACAAATCCATGTGCGGGTGCTAAAAAGAGCAGTATCGGCATGCTTTTCACGTCGTTTGGTAGAAATCCACGCGCGCGTTCTGCCAAAAGCACCATTTGCATGCATATCGTGTGGTTTTGCAGAAAACTGCGTCCGCGTCTACCAAAAGATGCATGCGCATGCTTAAAACGCGTTTTGGCACAAATCCATGTGCGGGTGCTAAAAAGAGCAGCATCGGCATGCGTTTCACGTCGTTTGGTAGAAATCCACGCGCGCGTTCTGCCAAAAGCACCATTTGCATGCATATCGTGTGGTTTTGCAGAAAACTGCGTCCGCGTCTACCAAAAGATGCATGCGCATGCTTAAAACGCGTTTTGGCACAAATCCATGTGCGGATGTTAAAAAGAGCAGCATCGGCATGCTTTTCACGTCGTTTGGTAGAAATCCACGCGCGCGTTCTGCCAAAAGCACCATTTGCATGCCTATCGTGTGGTTTTGCAGAAAACTGCGTCCGCGTCTACCAAAAGATGCATGCGCATGCTTAAAACGCGTTTTGGCACAAATCCATGTGCGGGTGCTAAAAAGAGCAGCATCGGCATGCTTTTCACGTCGTTTGGTAGAAATCCACGCGCGCGTTCTGCCAAAAGCACCATTTGCATGCATATCGTGTGGTTTTGCAGAAAACTGCGTCCGCGTCTACCAAAAGATGCATGCGCATGCTTAAAACGCGTTTTGGCACAAATCCATGTGCGGGTGCTAAAAAGAGCAGCATTGGCATGCTTTTCACGTCGTTTGGTAGAAATCCACGCGCGCGTTCTGCCAAAAGCACCATTTGCATGCATATCGTGTGGTTTTGCAGAAAACTGCGTCCGCGTCTACCAAAAGATGCATGCGCATGCTTAAAACGCGTTTTGGCACAAATCCATGTGCGGGTGCTAAAAAGAGCAGCATCGGCATGCTTTTCACGTCGTTTGGTAGAAATCCACGCGCGCGTTCTGCCAAAAGCACCATTTGCATGCATATCGTGTGGTTTTGCAGAAAACTGCGTCCGCGTCTACCAAAAGATGCATGCGCATGCTTAAAACGCGTTTTGGCACAAATCCATGTGCGGGTGCTAAAAAGAGCAGCATCGGCATGCTTTTCACGTCGTTTGGTAGAAATCCACGCGCGCGTTCTGCCAAAAGCACCATTTGCATGCCTATCGTGTGGTTTTGCAGAAAACTGCGTCCGCGTCTACCAAAACATGCATGCGCATGCTTAAAACGTGTTTTGGCACAAATCCATGTGCGGGTGCTAAAAAGAGCAGCATCGGCATGCTTTTCACGTCGTTTGGTAGAAATCCACGCGCGCGTTCTGCCAAAAGCACCATTTGCATGCATATCGTGTGGTTTTGCAGAAAACTGCGTCCGCGTCTACCAAAAGATGCATGCGCATGCTTAAAACGCGTTTTGGCACAAATCCATGTGCGGGTGCTAAAAAGAGCAGCATCGGCATGCGTGTCACGTCGTTTGGTAGAAATCCACGCGCGCGTTCTGCCAAAAGCACCATTTGCATGCATATGGTGTGGTTTTGCAGAAAACTGCGTCCGCGTCTACCAAAAGATGCATGCGTATGCTTAAAACGCGTTTTGGCACAAATCCATGTGCGGGTGCTAAAAAGAGCAGCATCGGCATGCTTTTCACGTCGTTTGGTAGAAATCCACGCGCGCGTTCTGCCAAAAGCACCATTTGCATCCATATCGTGTGGTTTTGCAGAAAACTGCGTCCGCGTCTACCAAAAGATGCATGCGCATGCTTAAAACGCGTTTTGGCACAAATCCATGTGCGGGTGCTAAAGAGAGCAGCATCGGCATGCTTTTCACGTCGTTTGGTAGAAATCCACGCGCGCGTTCTGCCAAAACCACCATTTGCATGCCTATCGTGTGGTTTTGCAGAAAACTGCGTCCGCGTCTACCAAAAGATGCATGCGCATGCTTAAAACGCGTTTTGGCACAAATCCATGTGCGGATGTTAAAAAGAGCAGCATCGGCATGCTTTTCACGTCGTTTGGTAGAAATCCACGCGCGCGTTCTGCCAAAAGCACCATTTGCATGCATATCGTGTGGTTTTGCAGAAAACTGCGTCCGCGTCTACCAAAAGATGCATGCGCATGCTTAAAACGCGTTTTGGCACAAATCCATGTGCGGGTGCTAAAAAGAGCAGCATCGGCATGCTTTTCACGTCGTTTGGTAGAAATCCACGCGCGCGTTCTGCCAAAAGCACCATTTGCATGCCTATCGTGTGGTTTTGCAGAAAACTGCGTCCGCGTCTACCAAAAGATGCATGCGCATGCTTAAAACGCGTTTTGGCACAGATCCATGTGCGGGTGCTAAAAAGAGCAGCATCGGCATGCTTTTCACGTCGTTTGGTAGAAATCCACGCGCGCGTTCTGCCAAAAGCACCATTTGCATGCATATCGTGTGGTTTTGCAGAAAACTGCGTCCGCGTCTACCAAAAGATGCATGCGCATGCTTAAAACGCGTTTTGGCACAAATACATGTGCGGGTGCTAAAAAGAGCAGCATTGGCATGCTTTTCACGTCGTTTGGTAGAAATCCACGCTCGCGTTCTGCCAAAAGAACAATTTGCATGCATATCGTGTGGTTTTGCTGAAAACTGCGTCCGCGTCTACCAAAAGATGCATGCGCATGCTTAAAACGCGTTTTGGCACAAATCCATGTGCGGGTGCTAAAAAGAGCAGCATCGGCATGCTTTTCACGTCGTTTGGTAGAAATCCACGCGCGCGTTCTGCCAAAAGCACCATTTGCATGCATATCGTGTGGTTTTGCAGAAAACTGCGTCCGCGTCTACCAAAAGATGCATGCGCATGCTTAAAACGCGTTTTGGCACAAATCCATGTGCGGGTGCTAAAAAGAGCAGCATCGGCATGCTTTTCACGTCGTTTGGTAGAAATCCACGCGCGCGTTCTGCCAAAAGCACCATTTGCATGCCTATCGTGTGGTTTTGCAGAAAACTGCGTCCGCGTCTACCAAAACATGCATGCGCATGCTTAAAACGCGTTTTGGCACAAATTCATGTGCGGGTGCTAAAAAGAGCAGCATCGGCATGCTTTTCACGTCGTTTGGTAGAAATCCACGCGCGCGTTCTGCCAAAAGCACCATTTGCATGCATATCGTGTGGTTTTGCAGAAAACTGCGTCCGCGTCTACGAAAAGATGCATGCGCATGCTTAAAACGCGTTTTGGCACAAATCCATGTGCGGGTGCTAAAAAGAGCAGCATCGGCATGCGTTTCACGTCGTTTGGTAGAAATCCACGCGCGCGTTCTGCCAAAAGCACCATTTGCATGCATATGGTGTGGTTTTGCAGAAAACTGCGTCCGCGTCTACCAAAAGATGCATGCGCATGCTTAAAACGCGTTTTGGCACAAATCCATGTGCGGGTGCTAAAAAGAGCAGCATCGGCATGCTTTTCACGTCGTTTGGTAGAAATCCACGCGCGCGTTCTGCCAAAAGCACCATTTGCATCCATATCGTGTGGTTTTGCAGAAAACTGCGTCCGCGTCTACCAAAAGATGCATGCGCATGCTTAAAACGCGTTTTGGCACAAATCCATGTGCGGGTGCTAAAAAGAGCAGCATCGGCATGCTTTTCACGTCGTTTGGTAGAAATCCACGCGCGCGTTCTGCCAAAACCACCATTTGCATGCCTATCGTGTGGTTTTGCAGAAAACTGCGTCCGCGTCTACCAAAAGATGCATGCGCATGCTTAAAACGCGTTTTGGCACAAATCCATGTGCGGATGTTAAAAAGAGCAGCATCGGCATGCTTTTCACGTCGTTTGGTAGAAATCCACGCGCGCGTTCTGCCAAAAGCACCATTTGCATGCATATCGTGTGGTTTTGCAGAAAACTGCGTCCGCGTCTACCAAAAGATGCATGCGCATGCTTAAAACGCGTTTTGGCACAAATCCATGTGCGGGTGCTAAAAAGAGCAGCATCGGCATGCTTTTCACGTCGTTTGGTAGAAATCCACGCGCGCGTTCTGCCAAAAGCACCATTTGCATGCATATCGTGTGGTTTTGCAGAAAACTGCGTCCGCGTCTACCAAAACATGCATGCGCATGCTTAAAACGCGTTTTGGCACAAATCCATGTGCGGATGTTAAAAAGAGCAGCATCAGCATGCTGTTCACGTCGTTTGGTAGAAATCCACGCGCGCGTTCTGCCAAAAGCACCATTTGCATGCATATCGTGTGGTTTTGCAGAAAACTGCGTCCGCGTCTACCAAAAGATGCATGCGCATGCTTAAAACGCGTTTTGGCACAAATCCATGTGCGGGTGCTAAAAAGAGCAGCATCGGCATGCTTTTCACGTCGTTTGGTAGAAATCCACGCGCGCGTTCTGCCAAAAGCACCATTTGCATGCATATCGTGTGGTTTTGCAGAAAACTGCGTCCGCGTCTACCAAAAGATGCATGCGCATGCTAAAAACGCGTTTTGGCACAAATCCATGTGCGGGTGCTAAAAAGAGCAGCATCGGCATGCTTTTCACGTCGTTTGGTAGAAATCCACGCGCGCGTTCTGCCAAAAGCACCATTTGCATGCATATCGTGTGGTTTTGCAGAAAACTGCGTCCGCGTCTACCAAAAGATGCATGCGCATGCTTAAAACGCGTTTTGGCACAAATCCATGTGCGGGTGCTAAAAAGAGCAGCATCGGCATGCTTTTCACGTCGTTTGGTAGAAATCCACGCGCGCGTTCTGCCAAAAGCACCATTTGCATGCATATCGTGTGGTTTTGCAGAAAACTGCGTCCGCGTCTACCAAAAGATGCATGCGCATGCTAAAAACGCGTTTTGGCACAAATCCATGTGCGGGTGCTAAAAAGAGCAGCATCGGCATGCTTTTCACGTCGTTTGGTAGAAATCCACTCGCGCGTTCTGCCAAAAGCACCATTTGCATGCATATCGTGTGGTTTTGCAGAAAACTGCGTCCGCGTCTACCAAAAGATGCATGCGCATAATTAAAACGCGTTTTGGCACAAATCCATGTGCGGGTGCTAAAAAGAGCAGCATCGGCATGCTTTTCACGTCGTTTAGTAGAAATCCACGCGCGCGTTCTGCCAAAAGCACCATTTGCATGCCTATCGTGTGGTTTTGCAGAAAACTGCGTCCGCGTCTACCAAAAGATGCATGCGCATGCTTAAAACGCGTTTTGGCACAAATCCATGTGCGGGTGTTAAAAAGAGCAGCATCGGCATGCTTTTCACGTCGTTTGGTAGAAATCCACGCGCGCGTTCTGCCAAAAGCACCATTTGCATGCATATCGTGTGGTTTTGCAGAAAACTGCGTCCGCGTCTACCAAAACATGCATGCGCATGCTTAAAACGCGTTTTGGCACAAATCCATGTGCGGATGTTAAAAAGACCAGCATCAGCATGCTGTTCACGTCGTTTGGTAGAAATCCACGCGCGCGTTCTGCCAAAAGCACCATTTGCATGCATATCGTGTGGTTTTGCAGAAAACTGCGTCCGCGTCTACCAAAAGATGCATGCGCATGCTTAAAACGCGTTTTGGCACAAATCCATGTGCGGGTGCTAAAAAGAGCAGCATCGGCATGCTGTTCACGTCGTTTGGTAGAAATCCACGCGCGCGTTCTGCCAAAAGCACCATTTGCATGCATATCGTGTGGTTTTGCAGAAAACTGCGTCCGCGTCTACCAAAAGATGCATGCGCATGCTTAAAACGCGTTTTGGCACAAATCCATGTGCGGGTGCTAAAAAGAGCAGCATCGGCATGCTTCTCACGTCGCTTGGTAGAAATCCACGCGCGCGTTCTGCCAAAAGCACCATTTGCATGCATATCGTGTGGTTTTGCAGAAAACTGCGTCCGCGTCTACCAAAAGATGCATGCGCATGCTAAAAACGCGTTTTGGCACAAATCCATGTGCGGGTGCTAAAAAGAGCAGCATCGGCATGCTTTTCACGTCGTTTGGTAGAAATCCACGCGCGCGTTCTGCCAAAAGCACCATTTGCATGCATATCGTGTGGTTTTGCAGAAAACTGCGTCCGCGTCTACCAAAAGATGCATGCGCATGCTTAAAACGCGTTTTGGCACAAATCCATGTGCGGGTGCTAAAAAGAGCAGCATCGGCATGCTTTTCACGTCGTTTGGTAGAAATCCACGCGCGCGTTCTGCCAAAAGCACCATTTGCATGCATATCGTGTGGTTTTGCAGAAAACTGCGTCCGCGTCTACCAAAAGATGCATGCGCATGCTTAAAACGCGTTTTGGCACAAATCCATGTGCGGGTGCTAAAAATAGCAGCATCGGCATGCTTTTCACGTCGTTTGGTAGAAATCCACGCGCGCGTTCTGCCAAAAGCACCATTTGCAAGCATATCGTGTGGTTTTGCAGAAAACTGCGTCCGCGTCTACCAAAAGATGCATGCGCATGCTAAAAACGCGTTTTGGCACAAATCTATGTGCGGGTGCTAAAAAGAGCAGCATCGGCATGCTTTTCACGTCGTTTGGTAGAAATCCCCGCGCGCGTTCTGCCAAAAGCACCATTTGCATGCCTATCGTGTGGTTTTGCAGAAAACTGCGTCCGCGTCTACCAAAAGATGCATGCGCATGCTTAAAACGCGTTTTGGCACAAATCCATGTGCGGATGTTAAAAAGAGCAGCATCGGCATGCTTTTCACGTCGTTTGGTAGAAATCCACGCGCGCGTTCTGCCAAAAGCACCATTTGCATGCATATCGTGTGGTTTTGCAGAAAACTGCGTCCGCGTCTACCAAAAGATGCATGCGCATGCTTAAAACGCGTTTTGGCACAAATCCATGTGCGGGTGCTAAAAAGAGCAGCATCGGCATGCTTCTCACGTCGTTTGGTAGAAATCCACGCGTGCGTTCTGCCAAAAGCACCATTTGCATGCATATCGTGTGGTTTTGCAGAAAACTGCGTCCGCGTCTACCAAAAGATGCATGCGCATGCTAAAAACGCGTTTTGGCACAAATCCATGTGCGGGTGCTAAAAAGAGCAGCATCGGCATGCTTTTCACGTCGTTTGGTAGAAATCCACGCGCGCGTTCTGCCAAAAGCACCATTTGCATGCATATCGTGTGGTTTTGCAGAAAACTGCGTCCGCGTCTACCAAAAGATGCATGCGCATGCTTAAAACGCGTTTTGGCACAAATCCATGTGCGGGTGCTAAAAAGAGCAGCATCGGCATGCTTTTCACGTCGTTTGGTAGAAATCCACGCGCGCGTTCTGCCAAAAGCACCATTTGCATGCATATCGTGTGGTTTTGCAGAAAACTGCGTCCGCGTCTACCAAAAGATGCATGCGCATGCTTAAAACGCGTTTTGGCACAAATCCATGTGCGGGTGCTAAAAATAGCAGCATCGGCATGCTTTTCACGTCGTTTGGTAGAAATCCACGCGCGCGTTCTGCCAAAAGCACCATTTGCAAGCATATCGTGTGGTTTTGCAGAAAACTGCGTCCGCGTCTACCAAAAGATGCATGCGCATGCTAAAAACGCGTTTTGGCACAAATCCATGTGCGGGTGCTAAAAAGAGCAGCATCGGCATGCTTTTCACGTCGTTTGGTAGAAATCCCCGCGCGCGTTCTGCCAAAAGCACCATTTGCATGCCTATCGTGTGGTTTTGCAGAAAACTGCGTCCGCGTCTACCAAAAGATGCATGCGCATGCTTAAAACGCGTTTTGGCACAAATCCATGTGCGGATGTTAAAAAGAGCAGCATCGGCATGCTTTTCACGTCGTTTGGTAGAAATCCACGCGCGCGTTCTGCCAAAAGCACCATTTGCATGCATATCGTGTGGTTTTGCAGAAAACTGCGTCCGCGTCTACAAAAAGATGCATGCGCATGCTTAAAACGCGTTTTGGCACAAATCCATGTGCGGGTGCTAAAAAGAGCAGCATCGGCATGCTTTTGACGTCGTTTGGTAGAAATCCACGCGCGAGTTCTGCCAAAAGCACCATTTGCATGCATATCGTGTGGTTTTGCAGAAAACTGCGTCCGCGTCTACCAAAAGATGCATGCGCATGCTTAAAACGCGTTTTGGCACAAATCCATGTGCGGGTGCTAAAAAGAGCAGCATCGGCATGCTTTTCACGTCGTTTGGTAGAAATCCACGCGCGCGTTCTGCCAAAAGCACCATTTGCATACATATCGTGTGGTTTTGCAGAAAACTGCGTCCGCGTCTACCAAAAGATGCATGCGCATGCTTAAAACGCGTTTTGGCACAAATCCATGTGCGGGTGCTAAAAAGAGCAGCATCGGCATGCTTTTCACGTCGTTTGGTAGAAATCCACGCGCGCGTTCTGCCAAAAGCACCATTTGCATGCATATCGTGTGGTTTTGCAGAAAACTGCGTCCGCGTCTACCAAAAGATGCATGCGCATGCTAAAAACGCGTTTTGGCACAAATCCATGTGCGGGTGCTAAAAAGAGCAGCATCGGCATGCTTTTCACGTCGTTTGGTAGAAATCCACTCGCGCGTTCTGCCAAAAGCACCATTTGCATGCATATCGTGTGGTTTTGCAGAAAACTGCGTCCGCGTCTACCAAAAGATGCATGCGCATAATTAAAACGCGTTTTGGCACAAATCCATGTGCGGGTGCTAAAAAGAGCAGCATCGGCATGCTTTTCACATCGTTTAGTAGAAATCCACGCGCGCGTTCTGCCAAATGCACCATTTGCATGCCTATCGTGTGGTTTTGCAGAAAACTGCGTCCGCGTCTACCAAAAGATGCATGCGCATGCTTAAAACGCGTTTTGGCACAAATCCATGTGCGGATGTTAAAAAGAGCAGCATCGGCATGCTTTTCACGTCGTTTGGTAGAAATCCACGCGCGCGTTCTGCCAAAAGCACCATTTGCATGCATATCGTGTGGTTTTGCAGAAAACTGCGTCCGCGACTACCAAAACATGCATGCGCATGCTTAAAACGCGTTTTGGCACAAATCCATGTGCGGATGTTAAAAAGAGCAGCATCAGCATGCTGTTCACGTCGTTTGGTAGAAATCCACGCGCGCGTTCTGCCAAAAGCACCATTTGCATGCATATCGTGTGGTTTTGCAGAAAACTGCGTCCGCGTCTACCAAAAGATGCATGCGCATGCTTAAAACGCGTTTTGGCACAAATCCATGTGCGGGTGCTAAAAAGAGCAGCATCGGCATGCTTTTCACGTCGTTTGGTAGAAATCCACGCGCGCGTTCTGCCAAAAGCACCATTTGCATGCATATCGTGTGGTTTTGCAGAAAACTGCGTCCGCGTCTACCAAAAGATGCATGCGCATGCTAAAAACGCGTTTTGGCACAAATCCATGTGCGGGTGCTAAAAAGAGCAGCATCGGCATGCTTTTCACGTCGTTTGGTAGAAATCCACGCGCGCGTTCTGCCAAAAGCACCATTTGCATGCATATCGTGTGGTTTTGCAGAAAACTGCGTCCGCGTCTACCAAAAGATGCATGCGCATGCTTAAAACGCGTTTTGGCACAAATCCATGTGCGGGTGCTAAAAAGAGCAGCATCGGCATGCTTTTCACGTCGTTTGGTAGAAATCCACGCGCGCGTTCTGCCAAAAGCACCATTTGCATGCATATCGTGTGGTTTTGCAGAAAACTGCGTCCGCGTCTACCAAAAGATGCATGCGCATGCTTAAAACGCGTTTTGGCACAAATCCATGTGCGGGTGCTAAAAATAGCAGCATCGGCATGCTTTTCACGTCGTTTGGTAGAAATCCACGCGCGCGTTCTGCCAAAAGCACCATTTGCATGCATATCGTGTGGTTTTGCAGAAAACTGCGTCCGCGTCTACCAAAAGATGCATGCGCATGCTAAAAACGCGTTTTGGCACAAATCCATGTGCGGGTGCTAAAAAGAGCAGCATCGGCATGCTTTTCACGTCGTTTGGTAGAAATCCACGCGCGCGTTCTGCCAAAAGCACCATTTGCATGCATATCGTGTGGTTTTGCAGAAAACTGCGTCCGCGTCTACCAAAAGATGCATGCGCATGCTTAAAACGCGTTTTGGCACAAATCCATGTGCGGGTGCTAAAAAGAGCAGCATCGGCATGCTTTTCACGTCGTTTGGTAGAAATCCACGCGCGCGTTCTGCCAAAAGCACCATTTGCATGCATATCGTGTGGTTTTGCAGAAAACTGCGTCCGCGTCTACCAAAACATGCATGCGCATGCTTAAAACGCGTTTTGGCACAAATCCATGTGCGGATGTTAAAAAGAGCAGCATCAGCATGCTGTTCACGTCGTTTGGTAGAAATCCACGCGCGCGTTCTGCCAAAAGCACCATTTGCATGCATATCGTGTGGTTTTGCAGAAAACTGCGTCCGCGTCTACCAAAAGATGCATGCGCATGCTTAAAACGCGTTTTGGCACAAATCCATGTGCGGGTGCTAAAAAGAGCAGCATCGGCATGCTGTTCACGTCGTTTGGTAGAAATCCACGCGCGCGTTCTGCCAAAAGCACCATTTGCATGCATATCGTGTGGTTTTGCAGAAAACTGCGTCCGCGTCTACCAAAAGATGCATGCGCATGCTAAAAACGCGTTTTGGCACAAATCCATGTGCGGGTGCTAAAAAGAGCAGCATCGGCATGCTTTTCACGTCGTTTGGTAGAAATCCACGCGCGCGTTCTGCCAAAAGCACCATTTGCATGCATATCGTGTGGTTTTGCAGAAAACTGCGTCCGCGTCTACCAAAAGATGCATGCGCATGCTTAAAACGCGTTTTGGCACAAATCCATGTGCGGGTGCTAAAAAGAGCAGCATCGGCATGCTTTTCACGTCGTTTGGTAGAAATCCACGCGCGCGTTCTGCCAAAAGCACCATTTGCATGCATATCGTGTGGTTTTTGCAGAAAACTGCGTCCGCGTCTATCAAAAGATGCATGCGCATGCTTAAAACGCGTTTTGGCACAAATCCATGTGCGGGTGCTAAAAATAGCAGCATCGGCATGCTTTTCACGTCGTTTGGTAGAAATCCACGCGCGCGTTCTGCCAAAAGCACCATTTGCAAGCATATCGTGTGGTTTTGCAGAAAACTGCGTCCGCGTCTACCAAAAGATGCATGCGCATGCTAAAAACGCGTTTTGGCACAAATCCATGTGCGGGTGCTAAAAAGAGCAGCATCGGCATGCTTTTCACGTCGTTTGGTAGAAATCCCCGCGCGCGTTCTGCCAAAAGCACCATTTGCATGCCTATCGTGTGGTTTTGCAGAAAACTGCGTCCGCGTCTACCAAAAGATGCATGCGCATGCTTAAAACGCGTTTTGGCACAAATCCATGTGCGGATGTTAAAAAGAGCAGCATCGGCATGCTTTTCACGTCGTTTGGTAGAAATCCACGCGCGCGTTCTGCCAAAAGCACCATTTGCATGCATATCGTGTGGTTTTGCAGAAAACTGCGTCCGCGTCTACCAAAAGATGCATGCGCATGCTTAAAACGCGTTTTGGCACAAATCCATGTGCGGGTGCTAAAATGAGCAGCATCGGCATGCTTTTCACGTCGTTTGGTAGAAATCCACGCGCGCGTTCTGCCAAAAGCACCATTTGCATACATATCGTGTGGTTTTGCAGAAAACTGCGTCCGCGTCTACCAAAGATGCATGCGCATGCTTAAAACGCGTTTTGGCACAAATCCATGTGCGGGTGCTAAAAAGAGCAGCATCGGCATGCTTTTGACGTCGTTTGGTAGAAATCCACGCGCGCGTTCTGCCAAAAGCACCATTTGCATGCATATCGTGTGGTTTTGCAGAAAACTGCGTCCGCGTCTACCAAAAGATGCATGCGCATGCTTAAAACGCGTTTTGGCACAAATCCATGTGCGGGTGCTAAAAAGAGCAGCATCGGCATGCTTTTCACGTCGTTTGGTAGAAATCCACGCGCGCGTTCTGCCAAAAGCACCATTTGCATACATATCGTGTGGTTTTGCAGAAAACTGCGTCCGCGTCTACCAAAGATGCATGCGCATGCTTAAAACGCGTTTTGGCACAAATCCATGTGCGGGTGCTAAAAAGAGCAGCATCGGCATGCTTTTCACGTCGTTTGGTAGAAATCCACGCGCGCGTTCTGCCAAAAGCACCATTTGCATGCATATCGTGTGGTTTTGCAGAAAACTGCGTCCGCGTCTACCAAAAGATGCATGCGCATGCTAAAAACGCGTTTTGGCACAAATCCATGTGCGGGTGCTAAAAAGAGCAGCATCGGCATGCTTTTCACGTCGTTTGGTAGAAATCCACTCGCGCGTTCTGCCAAAAGCACCATTTGCATGCATATCGTGTGGTTTTGCAGAAAACTGCGTCCGCGACTACCAAAAGATGCATGCGCATAATTAAAACGCGTTTTGGCACAAATCCATGTGCGGGTGCTAAAAAGAGCAGCATCGGCATGCGTTTCACGTCGTTTGGTAGAAATCCACGCGCGCGTTCTGCCAAAAGCACCATTTGCATACATATCGTGTGGTTTTGCAGAAAACTGCGTCCGCGTCTACCAAAAGATGCATGCGCATGCTTAAAACGCGTTTTGGCACAAATCCATGTGCGGGTGCTAAAAAGAGCAGCATCGGCATGCTTTTCACGTCGTTTGGTAGAAATCCACGCGCGCGTTCTGCCAAAAGCACCATTTGCATGCATATCGTGTGGTTTTGCAGAAAACTGCGTCCGCGTCTACCAAACGATGCATGCGCATGCTTAAAATGCGTTTTGGCACAAATCCATGTGCGGGTGCTAAAAAGAGCAGCATCGGCATGCGTTTCACGTCGTTTGGTAGAAATCCACGCGCGCGTTCTGCCAAAAGCACCATTTGCATGCATATCGTGTGGTTTTGCAGAAAACTGCGTCCGCGTCTACCAAAAGATGCATGCGCATGCTTAAAACGCGTTTTGGCACAAATCCATGTGCGGGTGCTAAAAAGAGCAGCATCGGCATGCTTTTCACGTCGTTTGGTAGAAATCCACGCGCGCGTTCTGCCAAAAGCACCATTTGCATGCATATCGTGTGGTTTTGCAGAAAACTGCGTCCGCGTCTACCAAAAGATGCATGCGCATGCTTAAAACGCGTTTTGGCACAAATCCATGTGCGGGTGCTAAAAAGAGCAGCATCGGCATGCTTTTCACGTCGTTTAGTAGAAATCCACGCGCGCGTTCTGCCAAAAGCACCATTTGCATGCATATCGTGTGGTTTTGCAGAAAACTGCGTCCGCGTCTACCAAAAGATGCATGCGCATGCTTAAAACGCGTTTTGGCACAAATCCATGTGCGGGTGCTAAAAAGAGCAGCATCGGCATGCTTTTGACGTCGTTTGGTAGAAATCCACGCGCGCGTTCTTCCAAAAGCACCATTTGCATGCATATCGTGTGGTTTTGCAGAAAACTGCGTCCGCGTCTACCAAAAGATGCATGCGCATGCTTAAAACGCGTTTTGGCACAAATCCATGTGCGGGTGCTAAAAAGAGCAGCATCGGCATGCTTTTCACGTCGTTTGGTAGAAATCCACGCGCGCGTTCTGCCAAATGCACCATTTGCAGGCATATCGTGTGGTTTTGCAGAAAACTGCGTCCGCGTCTACCAAAAGATGCATGCGCATAATTAAAACGCGTTTTGGCACAAATCCATGTGCGGGTGCTAAAAAGAGCAGCATCGGCATGCGTTTCCCGTCGTTTGGTAGAAATCCACGCGCGCGTTCTGCCAAAAGCACCATTTTCATACATATCGTGTGGTTTTGCAGAAAACTGCGTCCGCGTCTACCAAAAGATGCATGCGCATGCTTAAAATGCGTTTTGGCACAAATCCATGTGCGGGTGCTAAAAAGAGCAGTATCGGCATGCTTTTCACGTCGTTTGGTAGAAATCCACGCGCGCGTTCTGCCAAAAGCACCATTTGCATGCATATCGTGTGGTTTTGCAGAAAACTGCGTCCGCGTCTACCAAAAGATGCATGCGCATGCTTAAAACGCGTTTTGGCACAAATCCATGTGCGGGTGCTAAAAAGAGCAGCATCGGCATGCGTTTCACGTCGTTTGGTAGAAATCCACGCGCGCGTTCTGCCAAAAGCACTATTTGCATGCATATCGTGTGGTTTTGCAGAAAACTGCGTCCGCGTCTACCAAAAGATGCATGCGCATGCTTAAAACGCGTTTTGACACAAATCCATGTGCGGGTGCTAAAAAGAGCAGCATCGGCATGCTTTTCACGTCGTTTGGTAGAAATCCACGCGCGCGTTCTGCCAAAAGCACCATTTGCATGCATATCGTGTGGTTTTGCAGAAAACTGCGTCCGCGTCTACCAAAAGATGCATGCGCATGCTTAAAACGCGTTTTGGCACAAATCCATGTGCGGGTGCTAAAATGAGCAGCATCGGCATGCTTTTCACGTCGTTTGGTAGAAATCCACGCGCGCGTTCTGCCAAAAGCACCATTTGCATACATATCGTGTGGTTTTGCAGAAAACTGCGTCCGCGTCTACCAAAGATGCATGCGCATGCTTAAAACGCGTTTTGGCACAAATCCATGTGCGGGTGCTAAAAAGAGCAGCATCGGCATGCTTTTGACGTCGTTTGGTAGAAATCCACGCGCGCGTTCTGCCAAAAGCACCATTTGCATGCATATCGTGTGGTTTTGCAGAAAACTGCGTCCGCGTCTACCAAAAGATGCATGCGCATGCTTAAAACGCGTTTTGGCACAAATCCATGTGCGGGTGCTAAAAAGAGCAGCATCGGCATGCTTTTCACGTCGTTTGGTAGAAATCCACGCGCGCGTTCTGCCAAAAGCACCATTTGCATACATATCGTGTGGTTTTGCAGAAAACTGCGTCCGCGTCTACCAAAGATGCATGCGCATGCTTAAAACGCGTTTTGGCACAAATCCATGTGCGGGTGCTAAAAAGAGCAGCATCGGCATGCTTTTCACGTCGTTTGGTAGAAATCCACGCGCGCGTTCTGCCAAAAGCACCATTTGCATGCATATCGTGTGGTTTTGCAGAAAACTGCGTCCGCGTCTACCAAAAGATGCATGCGCATGCTAAAAACGCGTTTTGGCACAAATCCATGTGCGGGTGCTAAAAAGAGCAGCATCGGCATGCTTTTCACGTCGTTTGGTAGAAATCCACTCGCGCGTTCTGCCAAAAGCACCATTTGCATGCATATCGTGTGGTTTTGCAGAAAACTGCGTCCGCGACTACCAAAAGATGCATGCGCATAATTAAAACGCGTTTTGGCACAAATCCATGTGCGGGTGCTAAAAAGAGCAGCATCGGCATGCGTTTCACGTCGTTTGGTAGAAATCCACGCGCGCGTTCTGCCAAAAGCACCATTTGCATACATATCGTGTGGTTTTGCAGAAAACTGCGTCCGCGTCTACCAAAAGATGCATGCGCATGCTTAAAACGCGTTTTGGCACAAATCCATGTGCGGGTGCTAAAAAGAGCAGCATCGGCATGCTTTTCACGTCGTTTGGTAGAAATCCACGCGCGCGTTCTGCCAAAAGCACCATTTGCATGCATATCGTGTGGTTTTGCAGAAAACTGCGTCCGCGTCTACCAAACGATGCATGCGCATGCTTAAAATGCGTTTTGGCACAAATCCATGTGCGGGTGCTAAAAAGAGCAGCATCGGCATGCGTTTCACGTCGTTTGGTAGAAATCCACGCGCGCGTTCTGCCAAAAGCACCATTTGCATGCATATCGTGTGGTTTTGCAGAAAACTGCGTCCGCGTCTACCAAAAGATGCATGCGCATGCTTAAAACGCGTTTTGGCACAAATCCATGTGCGGGTGCTAAAAAGAGCAGCATCGGCATGCTTTTCACGTCGTTTGGTAGAAATCCACGCGCGCGTTCTGCCAAAAGCACCATTTGCATGCATATCGTGTGGTTTTGCAGAAAACTGCGTCCGCGTCTACCAAAAGATGCATGCGCATGCTTAAAACGCGTTTTGGCACAAATCCATGTGCGGGTGCTAAAAAGAGCAGCATCGGCATGCTTTTCACGTCGTTTAGTAGAAATCCACGCGCGCGTTCTGCCAAAAGCACCATTTGCATGCATATCGTGTGGTTTTGCAGAAAACTGCGTCCGCGTCTACCAAAAGATGCATGCGCATGCTTAAAACGCGTTTTGGCACAAATCCATGTGCGGGTGCTAAAAAGAGCAGCATCGGCATGCTTTTGACGTCGTTTGGTAGAAATCCACGCGCGCGTTCTTCCAAAAGCACCATTTGCATGCATATCGTGTGGTTTTGCAGAAAACTGCGTCCGCGTCTACCAAAAGATGCATGCGCATGCTTAAAACGCGTTTTGGCACAAATCCATGTGCGGGTGCTAAAAAGAGCAGCATCGGCATGCTTTTCACGTCGTTTGGTAGAAATCCACGCGCGCGTTCTGCCAAATGCACCATTTGCAGGCATATCGTGTGGTTTTGCAGAAAACTGCGTCCGCGTCTACCAAAAGATGCATGCGCATAATTAAAACGCGTTTTGGCACAAATCCATGTGCGGGTGCTAAAAAGAGCAGCATCGGCATGCGTTTCCCGTCGTTTGGTAGAAATCCACGCGCGCGTTCTGCCAAAAGCACCATTTGCATACATATCGTGTGGTTTTGCAGAAAACTGCGTCCGCGTCTACCAAAAGATGCATGCGCATGCTTAAAATGCGTTTTGGCACAAATCCATGTGCGGGTGCTAAAAAGAGCAGTATCGGCATGCTTTTCACGTCGTTTGGTAGAAATCCACGCGCGCGTTCTGCCAAAAGCACCATTTGCATGCATATCGTGTGGTTTTGCAGAAAACTGCGTCCGCGTCTACCAAAAGATGCATGCGCATGCTTAAAACGCGTTTTGGCACAAATCCATGTGCGGGTGCTAAAAAGAGCAGCATCGGCATGCGTTTCACGTCGTTTGGTAGAAATCCACGCGCGCGTTCTGCCAAAAGCACTATTTGCATGCATATCGTGTGGTTTTGCAGAAAACTGCGTCCGCGTCTACCAAAAGATGCATGCGCATGCTTAAAACGCGTTTTGACACAAATCCATGTGCGGGTGCTAAAAAGAGCAGCATCGGCATGCTTTTCACGTCGTTTGGTAGAAATCCACGCGCGCGTTCTGCCAAAAGCACCATTTGCATGCATATCGTGTGGTTTTGCAGAAAACTGCGTCCGCGTCTACCAAAAGATGCATGCGCATGCTTAAAACGCGTTTTGGCACAAATCCATGTGCGGGTGCTAAAAAGAGCAGCATCGGCATGCGTTTCACGTCGTTTGGTAGAAATCCACGCGCGCGCTCTGCCAAAAGCACCATTTGCATGCATATCGTGTGGTTTTGCAGAAAACTGCGTCCGCGTCTACCAAAAGATGCCTGCGCATGCTTAAAACGCGTTTTGACACAAATCCATGTGCGGGTGCTAAAAAGAGCAGCATCGGCATGCTTTTCACGTCGTTTGGTAGAAATCCACGCGCGCGTTCTGCCAAAAGCACCATTTGCATGCATATCGTGTGGTTTTGCAGAAAACTGCGTCCGCGTCTACCAAAACATGCATGCGCATGCTTAAAACGCGTTTTGGCACAAATCCATGTGCGGATGTTAAAAAGAGCAGCATCAGCATGCTGTTCACGTCGTTTGGTAGAAATCCACGGGCGCGTTCTGCCAAAAGCACCATTTGCATGCATATCGTGTGGTTTTGCAGAAAACTGCGTCCGCGTCTACCAAAAGATGCATGCGCATGCTTAAAACGCGTTTTGGCACAAATCCATGTGCGGGTGCTAAAAAGAGCAGCATCGGCATGCTTTTCACGTCGTTTGGTAGAAATCCACGCGCGCGTTCTGCCAAAAGAACAATTTGCATGCATATCGTGTGGTTTTGCAGAAAACTGCGTCCGCGTCTACCAAAAGATGCATGCGCATGCTTAAAACGCGTTTTGGCACAAATCCATGTGCGGGTGCTAAAAAGAGCAGCATCGGCATGCGTTTCCCGTCGTTTGGTAGAAATCCACGCGCGCGTTCTGCCAAAAGCACCATTTGCATACATATCGTGTGGTTTTGCAGAAAACTGCGTCCGCGTCTACCAAAAGATGCATGCGCATGCTTAAAATGCGTTTTGGCACAAATCCATGTGCGGGTGCTAAAAAGAGCAGTATCGGCATGCTTTTCACGTCGTTTGGTAGAAATCCACGCGCGCGTTCTGCCAAAAGCACCATTTGCATGCATATCGTGTGGTTTTGCAGAAAACTGCGTCCGCGTCTACCAAAAGATGCATGCGCATGCTTAAAACGCGTTTTGGCACAAATCCATGTGCGGGTGCTAAAAAGAGCAGCATCGGCATGCGTTTCACGTCGTTTGGTAGAAATCCACGCGCGCGTTCTGCCAAAAGCACTATTTGCATGCATATCGTGTGGTTTTGCAGAAAACTGCGTCCGCGTCTACCAAAAGATGCATGCGCATGCTTAAAACGCGTTTTGACACAAATCCATGTGCGGGTGCTAAAAAGAGCAGCATCGGCATGCTTTTCACGTCGTTTGGTAGAAATCCACGCGCGCGTTCTGCCAAAAGCACCATTTGCATGCATATCGTGTGGTTTTGCAGAAAACTGCGTCCGCGTCTACCAAAAGATGCATGCGCATGCTTAAAACGCGTTTTGGCACAAATCCATGTGCGGGTGCTAAAAAGAGCAGCATCGGCATGCGTTTCACGTCGTTTGGTAGAAATCCACGCGCGCGTTCTGCCAAAAGCACCATTTGCATGCATATCGTGTGGTTTTGCAGAAAACTGCGTCCGCGTCTACCAAAAGATGCCTGCGCATGCTTAAAACGCGTTTTGACACAAATCCATGTGCGGGTGCTAAAAAGAGCAGCATCGGCATGCTTTTCACGTCGTTTGGTAGAAATCCACGCGCGCGTTCTGCCAAAAGCACCATTTGCATGCATATCGTGTGGTTTTGCAGAAAACTGCGTCCGCGTCTACCAAAACATGCATGCGCATGCTTAAAACGCGTTTTGGCACAAATCCATGTGCGGATGTTAAAAGAGCAGCATCAGCATGCTGTTCACGTCGTTTGGTAGAAATCCACGGGCGCGTTCTGCCAAAAGCACCATTTGCATGCATATCGTGTGGTTTTGCAGAAAACTGCGTCCGCGTCTACCAAAAGATGCATGCGCATGCTTAAAACGCGTTTTGGCACAAATCCATGTGCGGGTGCTAAAAAGAGCAGCATCGGCATGCTTTTCACGTCGTTTGTAGAAATCCACGCGCGCGTTCTGCCAAAAGAACAATTTGCATGCATATCGTGTGGTTTTGCAGAAAACTGCGTCCGCGTCTACCAAAAGATGCATGCGCATGCTTAAAACGCGTTTTGGCACAAATCCATGTGCGGGTGCTAAAAAGAGCAGCATCGGCATGCTTTTCACGTCGTTTAGTAGAAATCCACGCGCGCGTTCTGCCAAAAGCACTATTTGCATCCATATCGTGTGGTTTCGCAGAAAACTGCGTCCGCGTCTACCAAAAGATGCATGCGCATGCTTAAAACGCGTTTTGGCACAAATCCATGTGCGGGTGCTAAAAAGAGCAGCATCGGCATGCTTTTCACGTCGTTTGGTAGAAATCCACGCGCGCGTTCTGCCAAAACCACCATTTGCATGCCTATCGTGTGGTTTTGCAGAAAACTGCGTCCGCGTCTACCAAAAGATGCATGCGCATGCTTAAAACGCGTTTTGGCACAAATCCATGTGCGGATGTTAAAAAGAGCAGCATCGGCATGCTTTTCACGTCGTTTGGTAGAAATCCACGCGCGCGTTCTGCCAAAAGCACCATTTGCATGCATATCGTGTGGTTTTGCAGAAAACTGCGTCCGCGTCTACCAAAAGATGCATGCGCATGCTTAAAACGCGTTTTGGCACAAATCCATGTGCGGGTGCTAAAAAGAGCAGCATCGGCATGCTTTTCACGTCGTTTGGTAGAAATCCACGCGCGCGTTCTGCCAAAAGCACCATTTGCATCCATATCGTGTGGTTTTGCAGAAAACTGCGTCCGCGTCTACCAAAAGATGCATGCGCATGCTTACAACGCGTTTTGGCACAAATCCATGTGCGGGTGCTAAAAAGAGCAGCATCGGCATGCTTTTCACGTCGTTTGGTAGAAATCCACGCGCGCGTTCTGCCAAAACCACCATTTGCATGCCTATCGTGTGGTTTTGCAGAAAACTGCGTCCGCGTCTACCAAAAGATGCATGCGCATGCTTAAAACGCGTTTTGGCACAAATCCATGTGCGGATGTTAAAAAGAGCAGCATCGGCATGCTTTTCACGTCGTTTGGTAGAAATCCACGCGCGCGTTCTGCCAAAAGCACCATTTGCATGCATATCGTGTGGTTTTGCAGAAAACTGCGTCCGCGTCTACCAAAAGATGCATGCGCATGCTTAAAACGCGTTTTGGCACAAATCTATGTGCGGATGTTAAAAAGAGCAGCATCAGCATGCTGTTCACGTCGTTTGGTAGAAATCCACGCGCGCGTTCTGCCAAAAGCGCCATTTGCATGCATATCGTGTGGTTTTGCAGAAAACTGCGTCCGCGTCTACCAAAAGATGCATGCGCATGCTTAAAACGCGTTTTGGCACAAATCCATGTGCGGGTGCTAAAAAGAGCAGCATCGGCATGCTTTTCACGTCGTTTGGTAGAAATCCACGCGCGCGTTCTGCCAAAAGCACCATTTGCATGCATATCGTGTGGTTTTGCAGAAAACTGCGTCCGCGTCTACCAAAAGATGCATGCGCATCCTAAAAACGCGTTTTGGCACAAATCCATGTGCGGGTGCTAAAAAGAGCAGCATCGGCATGCTTTTCACGTCGTTTGGTAGAAATCCACGCGCGCGTTCTGCCAAAAGCACCATTTGCATGCATATCGTGTGGTTTTGCAGAAAACTGCGTCCGCGTCTACCAAAAGATGCATGCGCATGCTTAAAA